>NC_086112.1:38980420-39082920 GCF_963921235.1 Mobula hypostoma
GGCTAGTTTTTGAACCGTATGACTCAACAATAGTCTCTATGACCTTAGCCAAAATTCTCAGGCCCATCTATTGTAGTCTCATTCATTTGAATGTGTCAATTTACATACCGAATGTAGATTGTAAACTATTTTTATTTATGACAAACTTCATTATTTTTTGCCCAGTATCTTGGATTATTTGGGAGATTCGGAAATACTGAGGTTGCCTTCTTTAGGCCAAGCTGTCAGAAGGCCATCAGGGCACCACAGAAGGAGGGCCTTAGTTCTGGGTTTATTTCATCAAGTTTTCTCCCTGTTACCCAATGACTTCAGTTTCACCAGGGCTCCTTGAAATCAGATTTGATAAAATATTAGCATGATGTGACCTCTCAAATTCAGTTGTTTGAAACAAGGATGTGATGAGGTCTGGAGCAGAGTAATCCTCAAAAAAAAACCCAAGCTTGGGCTCAGTGGACAAATGCCTTGAACAAACTGTCGATGACACTTTCCATTACCTTCCTGATTATTCAGAGCAGACTAAGTGAATTTGCCCTGCTTGTTGTGAGCAAGATGCACCTGGGCAATTTCCAGCTTGCCAGGTGGATGTTTCAGCATTTACATGCCTGCACTGTCATTATTAAAAAGGAAATGCTCTTAACTCCTCCTGTTAGCTGTTTACTTATCCTGTGGCAGACCTACAGATCTGATCCATCGTTTGCAAGATTGCTTAGCACTATTAACCAGCTGCTGTTTTTCTCATTTAGCATGCAACAAGCTCAATCCTTTTCTGCTCTTCTTTCTGAACCAGACCTGTTCCAATTGCTTGATAATAATGTTAAAGTGAATGACATGTTGAGCCATGAGGAGATACAATTGAGAAAATTATTGATTTTCGCACTGTCCATAGCACCCCAAGGATGCCAAGTTATGAACTGCCATATTTTTTCAAGCTCATACAGAGGAGAACAATTGTAGTGCCACATAGTAGAACAGAAGGTCTCCAAAAGGGCTATATAGTGACCATATCTAACAATACTATCACAATCTACTGCAGACCCCAAACGTCCCTTTCAAGTTGGGAGAACTGGAGGCAGCTTGTTCCTGCGGCTTTTGTAAACTGTGATAAAAGAGGTTGGGGAGCAGGGATAAGAAGGGTAGAGTAAACCTAACATGACTCAAAATTAAATTCAAAATTCATCTATTTTGCTTATGTTGAAAACAAAAAGTGGCTGCCAACCTCAGTCAGTTCAAACGTTTTCCATGGACATCCTTATTAACCCAATAATGTGCCTGGGCCTAAATAAATATGAAATACATAATATCTAAGAAAAAAAATTGAGTCAAAAGCATTCTAAAACTTACCAAGTGTCAAAAATACCTAGAATATACACCCATTAACTCACAAACAAGAAAATCTGCAGATGCTGGAAATCCGAGCAACACACACAAAATGCTGGAGGACCTCAGCAGGTCAGGCAGCATCTCTGGAAATGAGTACAGTCGACGTTTTGAGCCGAAACATCAACTGTACTTTCTTCCATAGATAATGCCTGGCCTGCCGAGTTCCTCCAGCATTTTGTGTGTGTTGCCCACCATTCAACTATTTAGTGACTTAATCTATTTATTCATTTTTAGATCTCAGATGGAAACAATTACACTACCTATTCATCAGATTTTCCACATTGTTCACAGCAGCACTGATTGCAGCAGCTTTTCTTTTATCTTCCTTTATCATCAAGGACTTCAGAACTTAGTTCTAATTCATATTCCAAACTATTCGATTCACGGGTCAAGTATTTCTTCCAATCCTGTTTGAGTCCATTCTGTTACACTATTGAAAATCTCATAGACCTAGTCCTGTTTTGTACAGTATATCCTATAAGGATTCCCGCTCATTTTAACTCCATTTCTAAACTACTCAGGCTGCTTTTCATGCAACTGAGATCTAAATATGAAAAAAAACTCTTCCTTTTTTGTAAAACCATTCTGTATTCACTGCAATACCTCTGTTTTCATCCAAGTATCTAACTTCGGAATTCTTTTCTGTACCTTCAAGCTGCGTAAGTAAGACCTTAAGTTTCACTCTATTAAATACTGCCTCAAACTCGAAAAGAAACTTTATAAACTATTCATAATCCCAAAATTCCTCTCTAGGTTGTAAGAATCAAAATGTTGCCAGTTAATTCCAAAAGCACCAAATTTAATGTGACTTTCAGCAGCAAAATTAAGGTGTCAATCGTTTCCCTATTCTGCAGCTTTTTATGAAATTATGCGTCTGGCAAACTACCAAAATAGGCAAGTTTGCTGTAAATCACAGAAAAGCACTGGATCATTTTTCTGCTGTTTGAGCTCTCCAGATTGTGGAGCTTAACAAGATATTTCTTTCTTTGGAAAATTTACAGGACATCCTCAATCTCTGTTCCTTTCAAGCCACTTGTTTAATTTTTTTTTAAACCATAAAAAGGAAAATGCAAGTGTTCGGCATCTTACTCACCTGTAAACTATTAAGCTTGCTATAATCCAAAAATAATGCCCCAGTTTAAGAGAAAACTAACCTTTCTTTAAAAAAAAGCTACAATTTTCTGAACACGTTAGCTTTTTTGTTGTTCATATCAAGTTTATTTTTCACTCTTTTAAATGGATTATATTGATTACAATTCAATTTACTTACATAACATTAATATTCCAAATTTCTGATATCTTGCACATTTTGCTTCAATCTTTTTCAATGGAAAACTCTCTTGTAAACTTCTTACACTAGAAACATACACGGGCTCTTCTTTGGTATGCCTGAACATTGGAGAACAGGTCAAAGGAAGGCGATTCACCAAAAAACTAGACAATTAAAGTTGGAGGATTATGAAATTCAGAAAAAATTGAACAGCTTTGAATAAAAGTCCGAGACTATTTCCTAACTAAACTGTTGCCACGTATAATTAGATGATTGAGTCAAATAAAGCCTCTAAGGATTCAAGACAACACAAGGTCAACAGTAACAGCTTGAAACTACTAAAATGGATGAATGTGGAGATTAGACATACATATACATTTATCAAAATCAATGGTTTTAAATGGAAGATTTCAACTTGCATTTAGAGGAGGCAGCAAAGTAGCTATAGCCAAACGGCAGTGGGTTTTTTTGCATTGCAGGGAAAAATGACATTCAAGGAAACTTTTTCGTGTTCGCCGTGACAAGTTACATTAAATTTTTCGATTAATATTACAGTGAGACAGGGACACATCTTTTTCCCTTATTAGGGGGAGAGAGAGAGAGAGCCTGTGGTATGTCGAATTACTGGGTGAACGGGTGGTCTTTGGGGAACTGCAAGTCTGTGTCTTTATTGATACTTAGCTGCACACGTGAGCGCTCAGTGGGGGTGCCGATGCTCTTTTGCTGGTGGGGGAGGGGGCGTTGCTTTGTTGCTGCTTACACGTAGGGGGAGAGTTGGGGGGCTTTGGGGTTCTAACATTTAACTGTCATTCATTCTTTGGGGCACTCCTCTGTTTTCATGAATGTTTGTGAAGAAAAAGAATTTCAGGATGTATATTGTACACATTTCTCTAAAATTAAATGTACTTATTGACCTTATTAAATACTCAGCACATACAGTTAATAGCTTAACTAAACACTGAGATTCAAATAATAACAAACAGTCTGATCCAAAGTGCAAAACAAAAACATTAGATTTTATTAAGGCTGAAATCAATGCAATGAGACAGAAGTAGCCCACAACAAAGAGGTCAAAACATGAGGAGGGTCAATAGGATGCATTCAATTAATTATTTAACGTGATATTGGCTTGTTAATGTATCACAAAGAATCAAGAACTCCAAGAACCACAGATGATTAAATTGATAAGGATAACAAAAACAAAATAACCAAATTAAACAGCAAACCCTGCTAAAGACAGAGGCAAATTATTGGAAAAGCAGACAGTAGGAAGTATAAAAAAAATTACGAGCAATTTGAAGATTCTTTCTCAACTGTTATAAAGGGTCATCCTTGTATTCTGAGGTTTTACTCCCATGTCCTAGACACTCCTGCACTACAGGACACATCTTCTCCACATCCACTCTCCTTTCAATATTCTATGTTTCAATGAGCAAACACACTCTCTCTCTCTCTCGTAAACTCCAGCAAATACAGGCCCAGAGCCATCAAACACTCCTCATACATTAAAGTTTTAATTCCCAGGATCATTCTCGTGAACCTCCTCTGGACAGTCTCCAATGTCAACACATATTTTCTCAGATGTGAGGCCCAAAACTGCTCACAATACTCCAAGAGCATTCTGCCCAATGCCTTATAAAGCCTTAGCATTACATCTTTGCTTTTATATTCTAGTCCTCTCGAAATGAATGCTAACATTGCATTTGCCTTCCTTAATATCTAACAGGCATTCTATAAATTCCTTTTCAAGAGATCCAGCACCAGTCTGATTTTCCAGACCTACTGCACATTTAAATTCCCCATGTATCATTGTCCTTTTAACATACTTTTTCTATCTCTTGTTGTAATTTGTACCCCACATTCTGGCTACTGTTTGGAGGTATGCATACAATTCCCATCAGGGTCTTTTTACCCTGGCAGTTTCTTAACTGTACCTACAAGGATTCTACATCATTTGATTCTATGTCACTTCTTCCTCAGGATTTGATTTGAGTTTTTGCAAACAGAGCAACCTCACCCCCTCTACCACTTGCCTGTCATTTCAATACAATGTGATCCCTTCGATGTTAAGCATCCAACTGTTACCATCTTTCAGACCTGACTCAATGAAACCCACAACAACCTTTTTTTTATATATGTATTCTGGCGACTGCTGTAACATCTCTTGTACTCTCCTTACCTGTTACTTTATCTTTACTTTTCCAAACTGTTGAAACAATGAACCAACCCCATCCCCCTTCTCTTTTTAGCTTAAAGCCCTATTCATAGCTCAAGTTATGTGATTCACCAGGATCATGGTCCCAGCATGGTTCAAGTGGAGCTCATCGCATTGAACAGCTCCCTCCCAATACCACTGCCACTGTCCTACAAGTTCAAACATACTTCTCCCACACTAAACTTTGAGCCACACATTTATTTCTATGATCATATTCACCCTGTGCCAGCTTGCACATGACTCGGGTAACAATATCTTTTTGGTTCTGTGCTTTAATTGAGTCCCTAGTTTCTCAAATTCCCTCCACAGAACCCCTTTCCTTGGTTTTCCTATACTGTTGGTACCCACACGGACCACGACAACTGGTTCTTTCCCTTCCCATTCTAAATTCCTCTGCAGGTCATTTGAGATGACATATATTTACTCTAATAATAAATTTACTTTTGAACCTGACTCACCTAATTAATTATCCAATTCACCTATAAAGAAGAAACAGAGGGCAACAGAGGGAACAAGAAAGAGCTTGATGAATGCTTGCCCACTGGGATCCATTAATTAAGAATCTAGCGAGCTAACATATTAAAAGGAAAGCTCACATATGAGCAACTGCAAGCATGAATTTCTACATGTCTAAAAGTAAAGTAAATTTTCTTTTGAGGTGGTGACTAAGCTAGTGGTCAGGAAAATATGTAGAGATTTTAGTTTCATTGAATTCCAGATGGCATATGAAAAGATACTTATGTTACGTACCAACAGCAATAGATCACAACTGAGTCAGGTTTTAATATGAAAACCACTATCTTTATTAGTATCTACTCAATATATATGAAAGCTTAAACAAATTAAACAGAACTTAACAGTGTTATGTATGTAAATGTGTGTGTGTATAGCTCCCAAACTATCAAGCTTAGGAACAGTTTTTAAAAGTCTCAAGAAGGTAAAGTAGAAAAGTTCAGTAATCCACAGAATAAACGATGGGAGAAAGATTTGTAATCCAGAATATAATGTAGAGTGAAGGCGATTATGTCGAATTCCACAAGTTCCACACTGGTATAACAAAATAGCAGACATCGAATCGTTCCAAAATCCACCTGGAGAAATCACCAAATGACAGTCACAGGAATATCATCTTCAAGTGGTTACTACATAACACCCCGATTCCAGGTAAGGGCCAACAAAAGTGATACCACAGGATACTCCAACAAATCCACACATATGGATTATACGAAGTGACAGTCACACATCCGTTGTTCACTGCGTGCCGATAAACAACCCAACCTTTTGGGCCTGGGAGAGTATGGAACTCCCAGTCTTACGATGACAGCAACAAGCTGAAGTTCCAACAGCTTTTCCAGTCAGAGTGTGTGTGTGTCAGTCTGTGTCTGTCTGTCAGTCTCTCTCTCTCTCTCTGTCTGCAGCCGGCTGCCGCAGCTTGTGACTGACATCATAGCCCCGCCTCACTCCAGCGCTCTTAAAATAACACTCACAATACGAGTCTGCATCTCTCTTAACACTTAGATAAATTTGAAACTTGTAAGCAAAAGCCACCTAATTGACCCGGTTAGAAAAATGACTGAGTAATGGAAAAAAAAACAGTAGGGTTGATTGATAGATAAGCACTATGGTAGGATGTGATTAATGATATTTGGGAGCATCAATGTTAAGGTCACACTACTCGCCACAACCAAATGAAGAGACAGAAAGCTGCATTTCCAATTTACCATGACCCACAGATGATAACCTTGTCACTGGTGCTGATGAAAGCAGCAAATTAAAATATGTTAGTAATCTAAGCAAACAGGTAGTAACTGGTTTTCAATGTACAAGTTTTGGACTGAGAAAGGATTAAATGGAGACAGTTCGAACTGGACAAATAATGAGAAACTGTTGGTAGTTCAAAAGCAACAAGGATCCTCGTAAATACATCAATATAGAAAACTTTTGATAATCCACCAAGGATTCACTGAAAATTTTATAATGAACTCTGGAATAACATCCAATAATGTGGAAAATCTGCAATTCTGGCATGCCAGATTATTGGCATTTTATCCTATGTAATTGACGAACACGGAAAATAGTCGAGAACCTGGCAGTATTATCAAGTGGACTGGAGGGCAAGAGTCTAAAAGTCACGCTAAAGTCAAACAAATCAGTTGTTAGACTACGACAGTGTACTGTGAGAGCTGTTATCCAACCTTAGGAAGGTCATTCAGATGCTGCAAGAAATTCAGCAATTTACCAAAATGATATATGAGCTCAAAATGTTAAGTTACAAGGATATATTGCAACAAAACTAGGGCTGTCTTCTCAGGAAATTAGGTTGAGAGGTGATTTGATTTACATGTTCCAGACAAAGTGACCTTTATAAGGAGACAGATAGAAACTATTTCTCTTGTTTGGTGAGTCTTGGACTGGGGAGAGGGTCTAAAAGTTTAGAACCAGACTTTGCAAGAGTGAAATTAAGAAATATATTTCTTAAAGGTCATGGTAATTTGGAAATACCTTTTTCTTATTTTTAGATCTGAGTAATATAGATTTTGTTAACCAAAGGTAATGACAGATAAACACACTGAAGTATATGGAGATGGGTCAAAATCTGCCATAATCTCATTGAATGGTAGACAGACCTAACTCCATATTATTTATCTATTAAATTGCACCTTCAATTCAAATTGTGGAAAATGAAACACTGCTTTCGATATGAAATTTAAATTGACGTATTTAAAGCCTGTCTGTGTGTGTGGGGACGTGGGGAATTGAGAAAGGTTTGTTTTACGCACATTTGTATGTTGTTCAGTGGACAAGCTATGTTGGTACTAGTATGTGCGGCAAACTTGTGGGCTGCCCCCAGCAAGTCCTCAGATTGTGTTTGTTGCTAACACAAATGACACATTTCATGCATCTTTTGATGTAACATGTGATTAATAAATTAATCTTCAGAGGATTAATTTTTTTCATATGCAAAGCTCGTTTGGAACCCTATTGCAATTCACCTGCACTGCAGGAGGGAAAAAAAAGTTCAAACACACAAAATTAAATTAGAGAAAACACATTCAGCCAATTCTTGCAGAATTCCTCGTTTTTACATTCAGCCAATGTTTAATTCTAGGGGCAAAGGCGTTCTGAATAGGAGTAGTGGATCTGGCAATGGAAATATTTGACCATAGTCTGCAGTGGCAATTAGTAGAGCTTATCATCAGTAACAATTGCAACGTGCAGTTAAATGTAGACCTGCTATCCTGGTGCTTCACTACATTCACTGCAACCAAGTACACAAGTTGATTAACTTCAGTGGGACTAAAAAATTTATCTTGACAAGTGTCAATTTCATTCTTCCAAATCTTAACATCAGTGTTGGCGGCTGCTTAAAAAGGTAATTTCCTATGCCTTAATTAACTCAATGCAATTTTTCTTTGCTGGTTTTGCTTTCTGTACTTACATTTATAATGAATTTACCTTGCACTTCTTGATTTAAGCTATCTCACACATTTCTTTAATTGACGAAGTTGCAGGAAAATACTGTTTCTTGGACAGCAAACACAGAGGGTCCCAGTCTGAAACAGCTCCAACTACCATAATCTGCATTGCAAATACCCACAGATAATCTTGGATAAGACTCAAGTGTAGTGAAACAAAGAGTTCTTCACCACGGTCTCAAAATCTCATTCACTGATATTTGACACTTGCTACATTTACCACATTTTGATCTGAGATTCTTTCCCACAAGTCTGACAATAAAGACTATTTTCAACTTCTTTCCCTGCTTGGTATCATTGCTGTAGCACTTTACACTTTGCCTCTGAAATTCAGTAGCTTTGCAATACCTTTAGGGCAAGCAGATTTCTTATAACAAATTGGGCTAAGATGATGGAGGAGTAAAAGACCTTATGCACAAGTCCACAAAACTCCAAGCACACATACAAGCACAAATATCAAAATCTGTTCTGGAGCAAAATGGAAGATTTTAGGCCCATTTATTGATAGGCTGGCTCTTGGGAGCTCTGCATGCAAAACATGGGTAAATTGCAAATGAAAGATTGGACAATAATGATTAAATTTTTAATATCCCTGGACCACCAAAGTGAAAAGGGGGCTTTCAAAATAACAAAAACAACAGGAATTCTGCAGATGCTGGAAATTCAAGCAACATACATCAAAGTTGCTGGTGAACGCAGCAGGCCAAGCAGCATCTTCATTCATCATTCATCAGGAGCACTGAAGCCAGTGTATTTATGACATCTCAAATGACCTGCCCATCGTATCCATCACCTGCCCTGCTTATGGACGGAGTCAACTATCTCAGAACCCAAAGAAATGGAGTGGAACTAACCTACACTCTGGCATTTCAGTATCAGATTGTCACTTTTGTCTTTATGGACTCCCATCCATGCAAGGTTCATTAATGTCATTGTTCCCAAATACTTTTCCAAAACAACACACCAATGTTGTTAACTTGATCTTTAATGTACTTTTGAACTTTTGCTAAAAGTGTTTATAAATACAAGAAATAAAAAAAATCCGGCAAAAATCATCTCCACCCTTCAGGTCAAGCTCAAAACATTCCACCTACTTGTTATAAACTTAATATTTTCATAGTGTGTTTCTTCCATCTTGAAATTACACCACAAAGAAAATAGCTGTCCACACAAATAAAAGACAATAAAATTTATTGCTTCATTTTATGCACAGACAAAAATAAAATTAAATGAGCATCATCAAGAAACCACAAGACCAAGAGGAGAGGTAAGCTGAAGGAAAGAATTCTCCTTCTTCAAGTTATTTAAAACCATCACCTCTTATAAAGTTAAATCAAGTGACATAGGAAACAGAAGTCCCTCTTACTAGCTCTTCCTTCAGTTAGTCCTGACGAAGGGTCTCGGCCCAAAACGTCGACTGTATCTCTTCCTAGAGATGCTGCCTGGCCTGCTGCGTTTACCAGCAACTTTGATGTGTGTTGCTAGGAAACAGAAGGCTTAACTTTCAGATGAGCTCCATGCCTTCTATGATGCTCTGACCATTAAAACATGGACGAACCATCACGAACTCCTATATCCCCTGATGATCCTATGATTTAAGTCTCATGAAGCCAATGTGTGAAAAGCCTTCAGAAGGATGAACCACTAAAAGCATCCAGCCCAGATGGGATACCTGACCAAGTACTAAAGACCTGTGCTAATCAACTGGCTGGTATGATCACTGAGGTCTTTCACCTCTTGCTTTAGCAGTATAACCACCTGCTTCAAGCAGACTTCAATCGTACCAGTGCCCAAAAAGAGCATGGTAGCCTGCCTCAATGACTATCACCCAGTAGCACTTACATCCACAGTGATGAAGTGTTTTGAGAGGTCGGTGATGAAACACATAATTTAGTGCCTCGGAAGTGACTTAGATCCACCCCAATTTGCCTTCAACAGGTCCACAGCAGATGCCCTTTCATTGGGTCTTCACTCAACCCTGGAACATCTGAACATCTAATCAAAAAGCTCCAAGACCTTGGCCTCAATACCTCCTTGTGAAATTGGATTCTGGATTTCCTCACTTGCAGATCCCAGTCAGTTCAGACTGGCAACATCTCCTCCACGATCTCCATCAGCACAGGTACACTAAAAGGCTATGTGCTTGGCCCCCTGCTCTACTCACTTTACACTTATGAATGTGTGGCTAAGCACAGCTCCAATGCCATATTCAAATTTGCTGATGACTCCACTGTAGAAGACCGAATCAACTGTGATGGTGAATCAACATACAAGAGGGAGACTGAAATTTTGACTGAGTGGTGTCATAACAACAACCTCTTACTCAGTATCAGCAAAGGCAAGGAGCTGATTATTGACTTCAGGAGACGGAAAACAGAGATTCATGAGCCAGTTCTCATTAAAGGATCAAAGGTGCAGAGGGTCAGCAACTTAAATTCCGAGGTGTTATTATTTCAGAGTATCTAATCCAGGCCCAGCACACAAGTTGGGCAATTACGAAGAAAGCATGACAGTGCCTCGACGTCCTGAGGAGTTTGTGAAGATTCAACATGATATTTAAAACTTTGACAAACTTCCATAGATGTGGAGAGTATATTGACTGGCTGCATCACAGCCTGATATGGAAACACCAATGCCTTTGAACGAAAAATCCTACAAAAAAAAATTGCGAATACAGGCCAGTCCATCACAGATAGAGCCCTCCCAATCCTCATGAACATATCCACATGTTGCAGGAAAGTAGCATCCATTATCAGGGACCCCCCCATCACCAGGTTATACTCTCTTTTAGTTGCTGCCATCAGGAAGAAGGCACAAGAACCTCCGGACTCACACCGCCAGGTTCAGGAACAGTTAGTACCCCTCATCCGCCAAGCTCTTGAACCAAAGGGGATAACTTCACTCAACTTCACTTGCCCCATCACTAAAATGTTCCCACAACCACTTTTAAGGATTCGTCATCTCATGTTCTCGATATTTATTGCTTAATTATTTATTATTATTACTTATTTTTGTATTTGCACACCTTATTGTCTTCTACACTCTGGTTGAACACCGTAGTTGGGCAGTCTTTTATCGATTCTGTTATGGGTATTATTCTTGCTGTTAAGTAAATTAAATCATTAGAGAACACTACTAGTAGACATGAAGCAGCCTCTTTATTCGACAAAAAAAAAAGAAATAGCAGGCATCATATAGAGACCCTTTCGGGGAGAGGTTTGGCTGGACTAATGCTACCTGATATTTTATGTGTTAAACATCAAAGGTCAATTCCATATTTATAATGCATCTACAATGCTTTTTTTGGAACTACACACAAATTTCACACCTCCCAATTCGCACCCACACCACAGACATATAATCAGCATTGTCTGGTTTGTGATTCAAGGCTTTTCAGATCCTATTGTTCAGAGCTGCATTTTAAATTATATCTGCAATCCATGTTCAGATTTTAAGATTGGTGGCTGAAGTTATTTGCTAAATGTGCTAAACCCAAAAATCACTCAAACAGTCCCTCTTCCTGGCCCTCTTGGACAAAAATAAATTAATACCAGGAAAGGTCAACCTTGAGGAGGAACTACTCAAATAGAGCAGCAAAAATGCCTTTCCTTGGAATTTCGCCCCCCCCACACACAATTATTCTATGTGCTTCTACATCTACTCCATCAGCCCTAATCACTATCTAAAAAAATGCTAAGCAGAGAGATTGCTCCAGAAATTTGAACAACATCCTTTAAAAATGCAGCTTCATTCGTATTCCATTGGCTGTTCCTCTACTGGCTGATTGCACCTTAATTACATTGTTTGCACCTCTTCACTCACTGGTAGCAAAAATTCTTTCTTTCCAGGGACACCAGCAAGGTAATTGCATCAGGCTCACAGGCCCTCTCTCTTCAATGTACAGGAAGGGGTTGGGATGATATCCATTTGAATGACTGCAAGGACCTTCTCCCCAATGGCGCTCCCTTACAAATTGTCCAGTCGATCGCTGGCCCCAACCGCTGAAAGGGGCCAGCTCACGTATTATATATTTCCCATTCATGCTGGGCGTGACTGCCTTCAGATGCTTTGTGCAATCTTTCTCAGTCTGCCATGACATTTAAGTTGTGGAACTGGATGTCTCTGCTTTAATGTAAACCCTTCCCCATCTACATTCCCTGATATCTTTTCTATTCCATGCTATTCAACTAATCATCTACCTTCAGCAACCAGCCTTCATTACAGAATACCGTTATCAATCACACTTTAACATGCTATTCACAGGTTTCTGTCACACACTCAGTGTCTTCTGCCTTTGCGCTTCCTGCAGATATGTTTTCATCAGCTGTGGTAGGGTCTGGTGTAGCCAGCTGGTGTTTAACTCTTAGGCTCTCTATAATTACACATTCTGGATACACTTGATCCCCCACTCTGTCTGTGGGAGCAACAAGGTAGTGAGTCTTGCATTTTAACCTGAGTCCAGTGTTTCCACTGGCTGCCTCGTCGAGTCTGCACACAGACACAAGTATCACTTGTTAAAAGTACCATCTGTGGCCTTCTCCATCTGGGTGCAAACTCTGCCCTTTCAGGCAGCGCCCGCACCATGACATGGTCACCAGCTATGGGAGGACTATTTCCTTCCCTTGGCTCTCTTTGATCAGCAATGTGCTGTTGTTTTGCTTGGTCCTTCAACACTAAATTGGTTACAAAGGTCTTTCACATACTGTGTCATTCGATCCCTGTAAGTCCCAGGCTCACCACAACCCATAATTATTCCAAAAGGTAGTCGCATTGCTCGCCCCATCAATAATTTGTAGGGGCTGAGACCCAGCGTGAGGTTTGGGGTTGCTCGTAACCTCATCATGATTTCTGGTAATACATCAACCCATGTCTTTCCCATTTCAGCTAAGGCATTCTTGATTATTCAGTTCATCCTTTCTATTATGCCTGAATTCTGAGGATGGAAGGGTATGTGGGACCGGTGTTGAATCCCTAAAAGTCAACACATTTCCTTCATCACTTTGTGCAATAGCAGACCAATCCTTGTTGAGAAAGCTTCAACCTACTGGGTGAAGTGATCCATAATTAATAGACAGCAGCTTTTCCCCATGCTTTTTGGCAGGGGACCCATGAATTCCATCAGCATGATTTCCCAGGGTCCCTTCAGCTGTGGCAGGTTTGCCAGATGTAGATTTATGCCATTACCAGGGTTATGCTGGGCACAGATGATACAACGGCGGCAGAACTTCTCAACATTCCCATCCATCCCAGGCCACCACCAGTCCTGTTGGAGGGTCATGATCATGCTCCACCTTCCCTGATGCATTGACTCATGATATAACTTCTGTAGTATCTGCCTAGTACATTACAGGGCCATCACGACTTCTTCCTCCCCATGGGTCCAGCTCCCATCTGATCCCTCCTTTGCTCTCCTCCATGCCTCCTTCTCTTCTGCCTCCACCTCTTCATACAAATTTACTGAACTGTCGTCAGATGTTTCTTCCTGCACACTTGCAATTTCAACTGCCTCTTATTCCTCTGCTGCCCTCTTCACACTGATGCCTGCCCACTCGTTTCCTTTCTGCTCCCTACTCTCCACTTTCTAGTGAGCTTTTACTTTAATTACAGCCACCTCTGCTGGCAGGCTCACTGCTTCTGGACATTGTTGCATTAGATGCCCGTGCTGAATACCTTCCCCTGTTGAGGTCCAAATCCTCATCATGCACATGCCATCAGATAATCAATCACCACCCTGAATGTGTACCGGCTATTTGTATACAGTGGCATGCAAAAATCTGGGCACCCCTGGTCAAAATTTCTGTAACTGTGAATAGCTAAGCGAGTAAAAGATGACCTGATTTCCAAAAGGCATGAAGTTAAAGATGACACTTTTTTAATATTTTAAGATTACTTTTTTTATTTCCATCTTTTACAGTTTCAAAATAACAAAAAAGGAGAAGGGCCCGAAGCAAAGGTTTGGGCACCCTATATGGTCAGTGCTTATTAACACCCCCTTTGGCAAGTATCACAGCTTGTAAGTACTTTCTGTAGCCAGCTAAGAGCCTTTCAATTCTTGTTTGGGGGATTTTCGCCCATTCTTTCTTGCAAAAAGCTTCTAGTTCTGTGAGATTCTTGGGCCGTCTTGCATGCACCGCCCTTTTGATGTCTATCCACAGATTTTCGATGATGTTTAGGTCGGGGGACTGTGAGGGCCATGGCAAAACCTTCAGTTTGCGCCTCTTGAGGTAGTCCATTGTGGATTTTGAGGTGTGTTCAGGATCATTATCCTATTGTAGAAGCCGTCCTCTTTTCATCTTCAGCTTTTATACTGACAGTGTGATGTTTGCTTCCAGAATTTGCTGGTATTTAATTGAATTCATTCTTCCCTCTACCAGGAAATGTTCCCCATGCCACTGGCTGCAACACAAGCCCAAAGCATGATCGATCCACCCCCGTGCTTAACAGCTGGAGAGGTGTTCTTTTCATGATATTCTGCACCCTTTTTTCTCCAAACATACCTTTGCACATTGCAGCCAACAAGTTCTATTTTGACTTCATCAGTCCACAGGACTTGTTTCCAAAATGCGTCAGGCTTATTTAGATGTTCCTTTGCAAACTTCTGACGCTGAATTTTGTGGTGAGGACGCAGGAAAGGTTTACTTCTGATGACTCCTCCATGAAGGTCATATTTGTGCAGGTGTTGCTGCACAGTAGAATAGTGCACCACCACTCCAGAGTCTGCTAAATCTTCCTGAAGGTCTTTTGCAGTCAAATGGGGGTTTTGATTTGCCTTTCTAGCAATCCTACGAGCAGTTCTCTCTGAAAGTTTTCTTGGTCTTCCAGACCTCAACTTGACCTCCACCGTTCCTGTTAACTGCCATTTCTTAATTACATTACAAACTGAGGAGCTTAGAGGAGCCCATGACTGCTGATTGTTGGGACAAGGTTTGAGGAGTCAGGGTACTTATAAAGCTTCGAAATTTGCATCACCTGGCCTTTCCTTACGATGACTGTGAACAAGCCATAACCCTAACAAGTCAATTAAGGTCTGAGACCTTGGTAAAAGTTATCTGAGAGCTCAAATCCCTTGGGGTGCTCAAACTTTTGCATGGTGCTCCTTTCCTTTATTTCCACTCTAAAATTGTACAAAACAAAAATAATACACTAATCTTGCTTAAAATATTGAAAAGAATGTTTCATCTTTAACTTCATGACTTTTGGAGATCAGTTCATCTTCTACTCACTTAACTATTCACAGTAACAGAAATTTTGACCAGGGGTGCCCAAACTTTTGCATGCCACTGTATATATTTGCTCATCTGCCTTTACTGCAGTGCAGTGCAGTGCTGCGATCAGGGCCACCAGATCCACCATCCGAGCTGAGCAACCCCCTGGCGGTGCTCCGAAAGCAAATACATCACCCGTTTCCTTCACCACAGCCCACACGGTCCATGGCTTTCCATCTATGTACCACTGAGACCCATCTATAAATATTTCCTCTGCTTCCCCTTCCAGAGGTGTTTCCTTCACACCGATGTCTTCTTCCTGCTCTATTTCCACTTGGCACTCTATGCCTCCCCCTCTGTTAGGATGTTGCTCACAGGATTCTTTCCAGTATCCCTAACTATTGTTGCTGACTTGTCGGTGTGGCTACACTGGCCTTGTTGGGTACTCTATCGGTTGCCTATGTTCACTGCCCCTGGCTTATCCATATTATTTCTTCCTTTCCTGAATCTATAACAGTCACTGCTTCTCTTAGGATGTCTAGTCGAAGGATGGTACCTTCATCATTTGGATCGACCCAGAAATACGCTGGAAGCTGCACCCTGCCAATTTCAAGTATCTGTGACTCTCTTTGTTCTGTTTTCACTGTTTTTCCTCCTGCACCCATAATATAAATAGCCTGGCCGGTTGTTGGCAAGGGTAGATCAGTTATCAATACCAATGCCCCTGTCTCAACTAACTTATTGCATTGCTGGCCTCCTAACAGTACTGTTTGTGTACATCTGGCAGTAGGGGCTGCTGCCACATCTTTTTCTGACCTAGAAGCCGTCTTCGCCAGCTCCATGATCTGATCAACAGTCAGATTGGTCAAACTGGGTGCCGACAGGGTGACATGGTCTGTGTGACCTTTACCTGTTTTTCTTTCCTTTTTGTTTGGACACTGCCTCCAACCATGTCCTGATAGCCACAGCTATACTCCTGTACCCTCCCACATCTATTCCAGCAGTTCCTTGCTACATGCCCCGGCTGCCAGCAGACAAAGTAAATCTTCTGTGATGATACAGCAACTGCATCCACTATAGGCACTTCACAATTTCTCTTGCATTTTCTTTGAGCTACCTCACTGGGCCATGAAACTATCGCAGAGCAGGTCAACCCCACCTTATCCCTAAATCTAAAATTTCCTGATGGGCTGAGCTCAGGCTTCCTTCATCATTTTCAGGAAGAATGGGTTGACCCTTCATGGATTATCCAACACTGAATACTCCTCATACGCCCAATATTTATGTTCTGCATAATCCATGGCAGTCTCATCAGCTCTTTGAATCACTGCCATTATCATTCCCCAGTTACTCTCACCTCCCCATTAAAAACAGTACCTTTCTTCATTGCTGGCATTCCTGGTAAATGCCCATGTAAAATCCCACACCCCCTGGGCCATACTTTCCCACATATTCCTTGGGCACTTTGCTTTTACAAGCACATGTAGATCTTCAGGGTGCATCTGATGAATTTCAACCACTTCCTCGAGCTTGAACCAGAATCCTGAACTGCCACAAGCAACTCTGACAAAATGCTCCGTTTCTCCCCAGGCATGAAAGGCTTATGAATGGTCATAATTAAACTCAAGGGCTGGCTCGGATCATCAAGGTTCTCAACCTGATATTCACTGCCTGACCTCAATAGGTGCCATCCTGACAGATATATCTGGGTAAATCCTCTCCCTGAAATATCTCCATACTAATTCCCAAACTACGTAAAATATAAATGACGGGTACCAGTTAATCACATTTAAAACCACAGAGTACATACTCCACAACCTGCCATTTTTGAGCACCTGAACTCATGCCCGCTGTATCCTTTGCATCACAGTTGCAAAACGCATATGCTAAAATGCAGTTCCCAGAAAGAGTATACACTGCCATCCCGAACCTTCAATAACCACCCTTCACAACTGGCGGCTCCATCACACCACTGTCTCTTACAAAAACACACAGGCGCACACACACACACACACACACTACTTATATATCTGCCAGTTCAGCTCTCCATGTTCATGATACCTCATGTTCCTGTGTACCACTGACCTGTATAGATCCAAGTGTGAGTGCTAATTTTAAAAATACTCACCCACTTAGCCTAAGATCGCTGGCCACATAATGAGTCGCAGAAGGTATCCCACTTCTGATACCCAATCAAATGATAATTCCACATTTACATCCAAAATGCTTTCTTTGAAACTGCACACAAACTTCACATTTCCCAATTTGGACCCACACCACAGACATAGAAATGAATTTTAATCAGCATTGTTTGTCTGTGATTCAAGTTTTTTGGAACCCATTGTTCAGAGCTGTATTTTAAATTAAAAATCTGTGATCTATATTCAGATTTGAAATTTGGTGAGTGAAGTTTTATCCAAATGTGCCAAACCCAAAAATCGCTCGAACAGTTCTATAGAGTTACTGAGTATGCCCACAAGAAAATGAATCTCATGGCTGTGTATGGAGATATAAATGTGCTTTGATAACAAATTTACTCTGAACTTTGAAAACAAAACCAGCATGTAACTAATTATTTATTATTATTATTTCACTATTTTTTTTCCTGACAGAAATGGTGTAAGCTTTTACTCAGCAATTCTACTTTTAAACAGATATGAGAGGAAGAGAGAAGGATAGGAGAACAGAAGGAAAGGAGCTAACCAGTTTCCTGCTTCAATGTAATTTAATTGTATTTAAACAAAAAATTGGCAACAGAGCTCAGTGGAATAGTTATTCCCATCAGCTTCTTGCTCATGAAGTGACTGACACAATGTAAGAAATGTATAGAGGATTTAAGTTACAGTACAAAAGGATTAAAGGGTGTGGGTAGTTAAACTGGAAGTAGGGATAACATTTAAAAAACTAGTGAACCTGAAAGAATAGGAGCCATGGGGCAGGAGAAGAAAATATAGGAAGGAAGTCATTTACAATTATAGTTTTCCTAGCAACATAACTAAACTCCCCAATTTCCTCCTCTGCCACATCACCCACCATCTCATAGTCAAGTGAAATGAAAAACAGAATTTTTGTTAACTCTCCACTTTTTAAGTCACAAGCCAAAAAGGTAAGTGGCCAGATTTTGTAGGGAAATATCACAATTCCAAGCATATTTCAGCATTTCCTTTCCTAAAGTGCTAAAAGAGAATTTTTGTGCATGCATACATAAATAAAAACTGAACTCTTGAGCTTGTTAATATCTGTACAGTTGCAACTTCAGAACTCCTCTCTGATGAGATGTGGTGTAAAGATGAGGAGGGGAATGGGGGAAAAGGAGGGGGAGAGAAATTTCTCAGTGATTTTAATGGATCTACTAGCAAAAAGCGGTTAAGCAAAATGTTTGCAATTTTTAGACTTAGTTCAACTATTGAAATTATAAAATTTTGTTTTGAGATGTTTCCAAATCTAATAAATATTGAGTTTTGACAGCTCATTAGGCTGGGTCCATGTTGTTGGATTTGCCTGTTTAATTCTTAAGATTAGACTATTTAATAGATATTTTCTTGAAGTTCTCTGTGATGACTTGTTGGGGTGTCGTGGATAGTCTGGAGTGTTGCCAGAGGTTACAGCGGGACATTGCTAAGTTGCAGAACTGGGCTGAGAAGTGGCAGGTGGAGTTCAACCCAGATAAGTGTGAAGTGGTTCATTTTGGTAGGTCAAATATGATGGCAGAATATAGCATTAATGGTAAGGCTCCTGGCAGTGTGGAAAATCAGAGGGACCTTGGGGTCAGAGTCAACAGGACACTCAAAGCTGCCACACAGGTTGACTCTGTGGTTAAGAAGGCATACGGTGCACTGGCCTTCATCAATCGTGGGATTGAGTTTAAGAGCCAAGAGGTGATGTTTACAGCTATATCGGACCCTGGTCAGACCCCACTTGGAGGACTATGTTCAGTTCTGGTCACCTCACTACAGGAAGGATGCGGATACTATAGAGAGAGTGCAGAGATTTACAAGGACATTGCCTGGATTTGAGGGCGTACCTTCTGAGAATACGTTGAGTGTACTTGGCCTTTTCTCCTTGGAGCGACAGAGGATGAGAGGTGACCTGATGGAGGTGTATAAGATGATAAGGGGCATTGATCATGTGGATAGCCGGAGGCTTTTTCCCAGGGCTGAAATAGCTCACATGAGGGGGCATAGTTTTAAGGTGCTTGGAAATTCATACCGAGAGGATGTCAGGGGTAAATTTTTCCCACACAGAGAGTGGCGAGTGCATGGAATGCACTGCCAGCAGCGGTGGTGGAAGCGGATACAATAGGGTCTTCTAAGAGCCTCTTAGATAGGTACAAGGAGCTTAGGAAAAGAGGGCTAACCGCTAGGGAAATTCTGGGCAGTTTCTAGAGAAAGTTACATAGTCAGCACAACACTGTGGGCCAAAGGACCTGAAATGTGCTGTAAATTTATTTTAAGTAGTTCTTATATACAATTAACTGCTCCCACAGCGGTCACAGCAGATATATGCAAGCTTATTAAGCCTCCTGTGATTATACAAAGTATAATTCTAGAAAGATCTGGAAGTGTCTTTGTTCAGTATTACTATGGCTTTCTAATTGGCTAACTCTTATCTACAAATTTTAATGGAATTTTCCCTATCTCTGTAGTATAAGAATAGCTGACCATAAAGTAGCTTTAAACTCCTTGGTGTTATAATATCAGAGGACCTGTCCCGGGTCCAACACGCAAATGCAATTACCAAGCGCGGCAGCACCTCTGCTTCCTTATGAGTTTGCAGAGATTCTGCATGACAACTAAAACTTTGACAAACTTTTAGAGCTGTGTGGTGGAGACTGGTTGCATCAGAGCCTGGTATGGAAACACCAATGCCGTCGACTGGAAAATCCTACATAAAGTAGTGGATATGGTCCAGTCATCGTGGATAAAGCCCTCCCCACCATTGAACACATCTACATGAAGCACTGTCACAGGAAAGCAGTATTCATTACCAGGGATCCCCTACCACCCACGTCATGCTCTCTTCATCCTGCCTCAATCAGGAAGATGGTACAGGAGCCCCAGGACTCACAACAACCCATTTTCACTTCAAACCAGCTACAGTGTAACATCCTTCATTTTAAACAGCAGAAGAAATCATTTAATTTGGCCATTTTCCACAGTGTACATTTTCCATCACTCCCAGATATAATGTTGAAATTAGTAAAATGTAAATGTTTAAATGTTTACATTCTCATTTGTCATCTCAGATTTAGACTGCAAGATCCCATTGAAATAGGTAGAACCAAGGTGCTAGATTTTGCAGGATGACCCACTTTTTGAAATTAAGCCTTCTCCCTATCCAGCACGAACTCTGAATAATCTCTTCTTGTTTTGTAGTTTTCTCACCTTTGATATCACTTAATCATTTGTAAACATCATTCTGATTTGCACTTTGGATATTTCCATGTGGTTGGCACTACTCCTATCTATTTTGGCTTCCAGACACTGTTTTCACACCTTTCTATTGACTGTTAATGATTCTTTTCCTGCTTTTCATTCGATAGCTTTTCTATTCACACACACACACACTGTCTCTGTCCTTTAACCTAACCATCAAAAAACATTCCAGCTCCCTGACTATTGCATCTCCTTCTTTATACTTGCCATATTGTACACTACTGTGTGTCGAGGGGTAAAAAAGGAAGCTGCAACAAAAGGAAGGAAAACCACAAGGGCCAAAGTATCCTCACATTTAAGAGGCATGCAGATCATTAGAATTAAGAACTTATTTTAAACTAACATCTATCCCACAATGTGAGGGAGTGAAAATCGTTGCATTATGACTCCACTGTAATGTACAGACATGTGAATTTACGTCTAATAGCTTGTTGAAGAAGCTGTCCCATAGCTTGTTGGTCCTGGCTTTAATGCTGCAGTCGCGTTTGCCAGATGGAAGCAGCTGAAACAGTTTATGATTGTGGTGACTGGTGTCCCCAGTGATTTTCCAGGCCTTCTTTCTGTCCTCAATGGAGGGATGTTCACATCCATAGATGCACTGGGCTGTATATACCATTCTCTGCAGTGCCCAGTTCCCATACTAGGCGGTGATACAGCCCAGTCAGTATGCTCTCAATAGTGCCCCTGTAGAAGGTCTTAAGGTCTGTAGGAAGAATGAAGACAGGCTCACTCCTACTGACATCAATGGATCTGGAGTTGAGAGGGTGAACAGCTTCATGTTTCTCGGTATACACATCACTGAGGATTTCACTTGGTCTATACATCCCAGCTGTGTGGTGAAAAATACACAACAGCGCCTCTTTCACCTCAGACAGATGAAGAAGTTTGGCACGAGTCCCCAAATCCCAAGGACTTATCACAGGGGCACAACTGAGAGCATTGTGACTGGCTCCATCACTGCCTGGTTTGTGAACTGTACTTCCCTCAATCGCAGGGCTCAGCCCAGCACATCTGTGGATGCGAACTTCCCACCATTTAGGACATTTTCAGCCCAGGTGTGTAAAAAGGGCCCGAAGGATCATTGGGCACCCAAGTCACCCCAACCACAAACTGTTCCAGCTGCTACCATCCAGAAAATGCCAGGACCAACAGGCTCTGGGACAGCTTCTTCCACCAGGCCATCAGACGGATTAATTCACACTGACACAATTGTACTTCTAAGCTATATTGACTGTTCTGTTGTATATCTTACTGTACATTTATTACAAATTACTATAATTTGTACAAACTGAGACACAACATAAAGATTTTTTACACCTCAAGTAGGAGAAGGATGTGAGAAATAAAGAGAATTCAATTCAATGTAAATTACTTCTCATTTAAGATCTCCAGTTCTGTTGCGATGATGTTAGGTAGGGAATTCCAGAATTTTGACACAATGAAGGAATATCCATGCAAGAACATTGTATAACAGAGAATATTTGTTTCTCCATCTCAGCCTATTCTTTACAATTCTATTAAGACATGGCATCTCAAAAAGGTGGCAATTATCATTAAGGACCCCATCACCCAGGACATGTCCTCTTCTCATTGCTACAATCAGAGAGGAGTTACAGGAGCCTGAAGACATATACTTAATGTTTTAGGAACAGCTTCTCCCCCTCCACCATCAGATTTCAGAATGGGCAATGAACCCATGAACACAACCTCACTCAATTTTCCTCTCTTTTTGCACTTACTTAAGTTTTATCCATTATAAATATATTTATTCTTAAAATTTATAGTATATTTTGCACTGTACTACTGCTGAAAAACAACAAATTACATATGTCAGTGATAATAAACTTGATTCAGATTCCACTCGTTTCATATTTCACCCACAAACTCAGTGCTGTGCATCACTCCCCAAAACTCCAATAATAATTTCCACCACTGCTGCATCCTTCAGCTTCACTGTCTTGTCATATACAGTATGCTCATTATCATTGTCAACTGCTCATTACAACCAAACCCATTTAATTGACTTCCACTAACTGACGTCTTACAATTCCATACAATTAAACTATTCACTCCATTTTCCCTTGATGCTAATCCTATGATAGAAATTACTTTGTACATGAAACACTCTGTTTAAGAA
The DNA here is from genome assembly GCF_963921235.1 of Mobula hypostoma. Taxonomy (NCBI): domain Eukaryota; kingdom Metazoa; phylum Chordata; class Chondrichthyes; order Myliobatiformes; family Myliobatidae; genus Mobula; species Mobula hypostoma. Next base: position 39,003,539 of record NC_086112.1, read on the forward strand.
AAGCAAGTTGGTTCTGTTGGCAGAATTCTACTAACCAAACAGACATTTTGGCATTGCTGTCATGGCCTTCAGAGATTTAAGAAGAATCTAAATGAAATAAAATAACATACTGCTATTACAATGGTATCTGTTTGTAATCAAGAGATCTTGCTCTAAAATGATGTAACTGGGTCAAAGGGTTTTTATTTACAACACAGGAGCCAAATAGTTCCTTCGTAGATAAGTATTCCCTCTCTTTATAAAAATAAAAGCGCAACGATGATGAAGAGGAGGGAAGAGCACAGTAGGTCAATTTCTAAAGTAGAATTTACTGAATCAGAAACCACTTTGAACCAACCATCATGTCTAAACTTCTGCAACAAATAAATAGTTCAATGTGCAGACTCAAGAGACTGCAGACACTCGAATTTGAAGCAACAAACAATCTGAAGGAACTTACTAGATCAAGCAGCATACATGGGGAGAAAAGAAATTGTCAACATTTCAAAAAATTATCTAGTGGTTTCCCGGCATATACGACAAATAAACTCTTCTCGGGCTTCCAGCCGGGCACAGGTGTTAATTATAACCGACATTTTAATGACAAACTCTGCCATCTTCATCAGGGATAATGCCGGGGGATGTCTAGTCTGGTGGTAATTATACCCTGTAGTCCATCCCTCTGATGGGATGAGAACTAACTAATCAAGTTTCTGCTCTCTCACTTTGTTTACTATTGAATTTCAGTTCTTATTTAGAGCAAGACCTTCACCTTTGTTAAAATTCTTTTCCTCTAGTTTTGCTTTAGTGGCTTCCTTTACAGGCGGTCCCAAAAGTCAACGGCACGGCACAGTAGTGTTCTACTACCGCCAATTTCTCCCGATAACCCAAACAGATACACCACCTGTGTGCATTCGCAATGGCCATAGGATTGACTTCAATGGCACAAAACTACTATGCCATGCCAATGGCACCTGGTAAAGGAAGCCATTGAAATAAAACTAGAGGAAAAGATTTTTAACAAAGACAAAGGCCTTGCTAGAAGAACTGGAATTCGATTGTAAACAATGTGGGAGAGTGGAAACCTGATTGGATGAGGACTAACCAATCAGGAGGGACAGACTACAGGAGTATAAATACCACTGGACTAGACATGCCCAGCATCATCCCTGATGAAGATGGCAGAGTTCTTCATTGAAACGTTGATTATAATCTGTTCCTGTATCTAGCTGGAAGTCCGAAAAGAGTTTATTTGTCAACACTTTGGGTCAAAACCTCACATTAAGGCTGAGATTGGAGGATTAGCAAGTACAAGAGAGGGGGAATAGTGAGAGTTTGGCCAATTGGTGATTGGTGGACCAGGGAGTTGTGAAGGATACCAGACAAATGGAGACAGGTAAGGGAATGGGGGAGTGTTGGAGTTGGGAGACAGAAGAAGGTGGATGATAAAGTGGATGTAGACAAAAAAAGATAGATGGAGCCAGTTGGGGGGAGAAGGGGGTGAAGGTGGATACATTTAGGATGACGATAACCAAGAATACAAAGGCTACCAGTAATGGAATCTAAGAGGTAAAGGAGGTTCTAATGGAAACCATTAGGAGAGAGATACAGGGCAGATGGGGGAAGAGATGCGATGTGTGAAATGTGTGAGTAGCAGGTGGATTGAACCCAGTTGTTTCGGAGAATTGGAAGGGATCGAGGGTGGGTAAGAAAACCCAGGGAGCAAAGCTTACATGAAATTGGAAAGTTTAAGATGTTCATACCCATGTGTTGTAGCCTTCTCAAGAGCAATGCAAGGAATTGTTCCACTAGATCAAGGGTTCCCAACCCGGGGTCCACGGCATAAAAAAGATTGGGAACCCCTGCTCTAGATGGCAGTATAGTTCAGTGTGTTAACCATATAATGAATCCTGTATTAGTTTTAATCATCAGCACATTTTGAACCCTATTATAGTGCTGCACTGAAGCTGATTCGAATGTGATAATGAGACACGGGAGAAGAGAGTTGTGAAGGAAGAAAGGAAAGGGCAACAAAAATTAAAACGTCAGCCTGCCAATCACAAGCACAGATGCCTTCTGGGATGGGCAGGAGGAGAGAAAAATCTAGGCAAATATAAAATATACTTACATATTCAAAATAAATAGCTTGTCATCTATGAAGCTTAACTGTAGCTGGGATGAACAATTACTGCATAGTGTTAAAGCCACAAGAGTTAGATCATTGCTAGAACCAGATCATATTTAGACCTCCTGGCCAATTGTTCAAAATTTCCATGTGGAACTGCTTTGTTATATGGTGGCTGTTTCAGCCAAAGAATGGACATAATAACTGTAACAGCAGAAAATAAAACCTTAAGCGAACTAAGATGAAAAGTGTGAACTTAAACGGAAAAAACGCAAAAGAAATCTGTTACGAATGCATTTTTTGCTAAACCTTACCTTAGTATAACTGAAACGCAGTGCCTCCAGGTCAAAAAGATACAAGCCCCATTGCAAAATCAAAAAAATTAAGGTTGACATCTGAGTGCAGTACTGGTGGGGTATAGCATTATCTTAAGAACTATCTTTCAAACAAGGCCCAATCCATTTGCTGTTGTGATATAAAACAAATTCCCAGGAGTTAAATATTTTTGCAATATCTGACCAATTTTATTCCTTCAGTCACAAATATCACAAAACAACTTCTATTTATTATTTTTGGACAAATTTTGTTATGTGTAACTTGGCAACCATGTTTACGCACACAATGGCAGAACATCACAAAATAACTGAATTAATGTAAAGAGTATTGCGATGTTCAGAATAACAGAATAAAGCTAATAGGCAAATTATTTCCTTCACTGACTTCATCAAAAGAATACGCATTTCTTCTTACACTTTAGGTTATCCCGTATGCAAGAATAATACTTACTTCACTACATTAATGGGATCAACACTTGGCAAAGAGGTGAAATTGTCCATCAGATTGCCAATATTACCTCTATTATTCAATCTCAGCAAAAAAAAACTCTAGTCAACACAATTAAATTCAGTATTCCCAATCTCATAGCTGGATCAAGTTCACAGATACATACTAAAAGTAAAATATAAGGCAGAAGTTCATTTTTAAATTAGCAACTGAACAGATGCCACTTGGGTGAGCACCATACAAAAAACCACCAATATAGCTATAACTGCCAAAAGGTCTATTTACCAGACATTAATTATGAAAACATTCTCACATACTAGCAAACAGAAAGTCTTAAAACTGCAAGATATAAAAAAATGCCCATGGTTTTTTGGTGATGTCACTAGTTTCCCATGATAAAATTAGTTTTCTAATTATCTAATAACCTTGCACACAATTATCATTATAAACTAGAGAATCTACCCTCTAGCGCTATCTGTATTTTCTTCAGATTCACCTCTAATGTTACAATTTGTACCACAACCAGCATAGTAGGTTTAAGTAACAGTTCCAAACAGAAAGCCAGATGGTTCAACTACTCAGTACGTATTCTCTTGGTATTTCTAATAACTCCAAATCCCAATTGAACAAGAATTTACTTAATTCCTTCTTCCAAGTCCCATACCTATAATCTGTCCCACATTCTTACCACCTATTTTAGCAACTGCAATTGCTCCAGCTCCCATTTTTGTTATCATTATTAAATTTAACTCCAAATGTATGAAATCTATCATTTCACATTCTTATATTTCCTTGCAATGCAAAGCTTCAGCATAGTCAATCTCATCTTAGGTGCCATTTAAGTCTAATGATCAAGGCGTAGCTTTCTCAGTATCTCCCCATTTCCAAACAGAATTACTAAATTGCAAGCAGCATTGCAGATGTAGTCTTACCAGAATCAAAGGTATTTTAAAATGCCTTGTCAGTATTAGTTATCAGTAGGCTCAGAACTATTACTCTTTACTAAATCAGAATATTGAGGGCTCAGGTCCTGTTCCGAATCGCTCTGGATATATCCATACAGTTGATTTGAAGGAATTGGCTTTCATTTGCAACATTAAATTAAGATCCCATCAACGGACACAACGAACCTCTTAAAAACCAATTATGGTAACTTTCCCTTTTAGTTGGAGCACTATTTATTCCTCAGTAACGCCATTAACGCCTTGCTGTTAATGGGACATTTTTGCAATGTAGTCACTACCATTTCCCACTTTGAAACAATCATCTTTAAAAGCATTTATCCAACTCAGAAACAGTTTGAGACATCCTTTTGATAGGCAATACTACAAATGCAAGGTAATTCTGCAGTTCTTACACCTTATGCAATTTTCTGCGCTTTTTGCCATTCTTTTTTTAAATAACCATTGCTCATACAGCTGACAGCTACTTAAAAACAATTAAAATAATTCTCGAACTTCAAACATTTATCTTGTTCCTCTTTCCATATATGCTGCCTGATCTGCTGAGTGCTTCCAGCAGTTTATTATTATTTTACCACGTTATTAATGGTGATAAAACATACTTAATATACCAACAATACACTATGATTTACTGGATGCTGCAGCACCCATAAACAGACTTTAAATTTGTCAATCTGTACCTTAGAACATTCGCATTGACAGAAACAAACAGCAAGAACCATGACCCAGTATAATCATTGTGGTGCCTCAGTGTAATCTTTAATTGGATCAAAGCATTTCTGCTTTTACCTTCTCACCCAAAACTGCTGCAACTTATTATTATTCTCGCATTAAATTCTATTTTAACCTTTATTTCAAATATCGCTGTGATGATTGCACGTTCTAGTATTAATTGCTTGGCGACAATAAAGTATTTGTGGTGAAATGATGTAATCTACTATGATGTAAATTAGATCCATTTAAAAATCAACCTTTAAAAAGAAAGTCAATCTGAAAGTACAGGAAAACACTCAAGATGCCAGGCTAATTGTCCCAAAAACAAGATTAGATATGTCATTTCAAATAGCTCATGCATATACAGAAAATTTTATTAATCAATGCATTGGGCTAGGACGTTAAATATAATGGTAATTGCATCTTGGTGTTCAAACTTTTCACTGGTTAATATTTCCCAAAATATATATTTACAGTATTATTTTATGCTGATTATATTGCATAGACTATAACCAAATGCTCAAACAGGTAAGTAGAGTTTACCCTGTCTAAAGCAATATATTTACTTTAATATTCTGCTTAACAACTTTCATCCATATAAATGCCTACAATGACAAGTAACTGCAGTCCTATTGATGAATTTAAATGGCAGGGGGCATAAATATTCTTGTTTCTTGTTGCTCAAAGATGAATTCCTGTCAGATGGTGAGAAACAAAGCTTCCAGTTCCAATACAAGGAAAACAACATTGCTCAATACAACTCAATCAGGAACACCAAATACATTTGTCACCTGAAACAATATGCTTTCTAAAGTACTAACCATTCTCTAACCGTTCTACCCTAAAAGTGAAGCTCTCTAGTAAACTCAGAGTACTTTCCCTCATTGATAATGTTTACCGTATGCACGACAGGATCAATCTCTGCGATTGCTGTGATTAGGTAATCCACTTAATTATGTAATCCGAAGTAATAGCATTGCTCATTATCTCTCTCTAGCTTTCCCTGGTTGCAGCCAGTGGCACTTGATACAGTTAAGTATTTCTCCACTTTTGACTTGGTAACCATGAAAATTGATCATTTGTGAATAATTGAACTGCACACTACTTATCAAAATTAATACTTTGAAGTCTCAGTTTATAAAATGATGCACATTACCAGCTCTTGGAAGGAGGATCAGATGGTTTTGATTTCACAATTGGTTGACTTTGAATAAACTCAAACACAGAAAAAGGCACCACATTATTAGGCCTTACTCAGAAATCTAAAAATAACCTACCTACAACAAATGCACAATTCATCGGTGAATGATAACTTGTAACATCTTTGGGATGTTCAGCAACATCAGTCACCCAATGCCACAGAACTCTGTATTGTGAGCACACCGTGCACGTTTCAAAATCTACCACTTTTTTCCCAAAGAAGCTTAATATGTCAACGACGCCAGTTACACACGACGAAAAAACATTTATCTTGTATTTAACTGTGTAATCCTGATGAAAATGAACTACAGGGTTCTACTGAGACTAGTATCGTGAAAGACTGCTCTCGATCGCTGAAATTGATCAACACGTTCACAGTACTATGACACTATAAAATGCCTTCATTCAAAGGATTCTGATAACCGCTTTACAGTAAATACCACAGCAAAACGTTAATTTTGATTACTACAAGCAGATATCCCAATTATCAATGATTAAGTACTCTTAATTCCCATATTCCCTATTTTGGGTATAGAAATCAGAAATGAAAACAATAGTGGCAAAATCAGCATCACAACAATTTCCACTGCATCAAAAGTTAATGCATAAACACGAAACGAATTATTAGGTCACAACCCGCAAACCAATGCATCGACCTAATGGTTGAGTGAAAGCGGACACACAGTTTGTTACAATCCCGCGGTGTGGCGCGAGTGGGGTCTCTGGCCAAGGGTGGTCTTTTAAATTAAAATGTAAACTATTTGCAATTTTTTTTAAATGTATAGTGCATTAACCCCACCCCCTCTGCTCCCTCTCCAAGACTCACCAAGTAGCAGCAGTTTGAGCTCTCTGCGCGCATCCCGCTTGTCTCTCCGCAGCTGTCTCTCGATCTCCGCGTTGATCCTTTTCGCTTCTTTCGCCTCTTCGCTTAGGCAGCACGCCATGATGGAGTCGAGAGTCATGTAGCCGGCTTTTTTGTGTGTCTGTGCGTATGTGTGTGTGTGCGTGTGTGTCGGTGTCTGCTTGTAGTGAGGGTGTCCTCAATATTTCTCAACCTTACTAAACATGGAGAATTTGTGGGGCGCTTTAAAATGGGGGTTGCAGGAGGAATAATTAAGCTGTTAAATTTAACACGAACTACCAGAAAGGCTGAAGCCGATTGTTTTTAAAATCGGGAGCTGGGGATATCCGATCTCTCCCCCTCTCTCTCTCTCTCCTTACGCTATGAAGGATTATAAATCTATCCTGCGGCAACCCTCTTCACTTCTTGCTTCTTCCAATGTTCAGGACACTTGGCTGCCGACTCCGTACCGCTGTCACTTTCTCTGCCGTCAGCTTCGTGGCGAGTTTCAGAAGCCGAGGAGGCGGCCTACAGTAGGGGAAAGGAAGGAGAGAGAGTACTGCTGCTGCTTTCCGCCAGATCCACGGGCGTGGTAAACTAGAGAGAATATGGCGGACACTTTACTCCCTCCCTCTCAGGGACTGGGAATGCAGCTGCAAAATCACTGCACGCACCTGAGGGAAAAATACTAAAAAAAATACAGTCAGATATAGCTGAACACCACTATAACACTGTATCTTTTTATCCGCATTATCTTTATTCTCAGATAGGCGTATAGAATAGTTGCCCATTTATCCAATTTACACATACACTTTAGTCTTGATATCCTTGTCCCTGATGAAGCTGTACTGGGTCTCGCATAAAATGACGCTGTGATTCTAAAGGGACTGAGGGGGAGGTGTAAGGTTTTATGACTACCAACATACTTTACAGTGAACTGTGTGCAATAAAGGGTAAAAATAACAAACTTGGGAAAGTAGGAAATGTGCCACTTTTTCCGCCTATATTTTCCTGAGGTACAATTTTAAAGGCAACATTTAATGCTACAGTTGTAAAGTCAATTATAACTACCCTCGCGATATTGCGATATCAATTTCAGATTTCAGATAGGATGAACAATTTCAGATTGGTCTATCTATTGACAAAACATCAGCGGAGCAACAAGACGACCTTGCTGAATATATTTCAGATCCATCCTGAAATACCATAGACAAAATGCCATAGTAAAAATGTGAAGACACTACCGAATTAATGCTAATTATTATTTGGGTTGTCAATCCAATGTTAACCCTTAAGATCACATTAGTTTTTCATCGATGGTGTACAATAACACCAAAACTGTCCTGACAGCAGTGGGGACTGTTGTATCTTCCAACATATTTTAAGAGAAATGCTACAGTATAAAAGGACTCGAATAATGGCAACCACACGTTTATACCGTGATTAAGATAACCGAGCTCGGGCGGATCTTAACAATTCAGCAACCCTCCGATCAATTTCCCGAAACACATTTTTGTATGTATTCATATAAGCAGTGCACAAGCGTCTAATCCGAGGTTTTGTTTTACAGCGGTAAAATGCCCTGGGTGGCCTCATTTTAGAAGGGTCGCGCGGATGTTTAATTTCGCAGTTGTCGGGGAAGATAGTTTCGGCGATAGTGACTTTATCTTAATATATATTTTTGCATTACTACTGTCATTGGAGCTGAAAAGTTTCGCGCCTGAAGAAGTAGTTCACAGAAAAATCTTGTGAGATGGTCAATGCTCATCACAGTGTAACAATCTGTGTTCCATGGGAAAATATATTCAAGTTATGCCAATTTATCTGATATATGTTGGTTTACTGGATGTTTTATTTGTACGTCAACGATCTTTTACATAAAACCAATATATAGTTGAACAATTTATTATAGTTTGGTGATTTAAACTCAATTCCATGGCAGAAGCTAATCACAAGCAGTCTCTTTAACAAACACAATCAATGCACAAGTCACCACCTTCTTTGTAAAATTTCATTGCAGGTTTTGGCCTGAAACGTCCATTGTACGCTTTTCCATAGATGCTGCCTGGCCTGCTGAGTTCCTCCAGCATTTTGTGTGAGTTGCTCAGATATATATATATAGTTTGTCATTGATTTAGATAATGGAATTGATGGCTTCGTGGCAAAATTTGAAGATGATATGAAGATAGGTGGAGAGGTAGGTAGTGCTGAGGAAGAATGCAGAAGGACTTAGGCAAATTGGAAGACTGGGCAAAAAAAGTGGCAGATGGAATACAGTGTTGGGAAATGTATAATAATGTATTTTGGTAAAAGGAACAAAAGTGCAGACTAGTATCTAAATGAGGAGAAAATTCAAACATCAGAGGTTAAAGGGATTTAGGAGTCCTCGTGCAAGACTCCCAGAAGGTTAATTTACAGGTTGAGTCTGTAGTAAAAAAGGCAGATACAATGTTGGCTTTCATTTCAAGGGGAATAGAATATAAAAGCAAGAAGATGCTGCTGAGGCTTCATAAGACACTGGTCAGGCCACACTTGGAGTATTGTCAACAGTTTTGGGCCCTATATCTCAGAAAGGATATGTTGTCATTGGAGAGAGTCCAGAGGAGTTCATGAGGATGATTCTAGGACTGAAGGGGAGCTTCCAGCAGCTTTGGGCCTGTACTCACTGGGATTTAGAACAATGAGGGGGGATCTCATTGAAACCTACCAAATATTGAAAGGACTAGACAGGATGGATGTGGAGAGGATGTTTCCTATGGTGGGGATGTCCAGAACTGGAAGGCACAGTCTCAAAATTGAAGGGAGACCCTTTAGAACAGAAGAAAGGAGTTTTTTTTTAGCCAGAGAGTAGTGAATCTGTGGAGGCCAAGGTATATTTAAAGCGAAAATGGTAGATCCCTGATTGGTCAGGGCATCAAAGAATATGGCAAGAAGCAGGAATGTGGAGTTGAGTGGGATCCAGAATCAGCCATGATGAAATGGCAGAGTAGACTTAATGAGCTGAATGGCCTAATTCTGCTCCGATGTCTTATGGTCTTATAATCACATAAAGTGATGATTCAAGAATATTGATTACAAGTTGGGGCAACAATGATAAACTATTGATTTGTCTGTTGACCTATTAGTTATATGAACTACATGAAATCAAGTAATCTCAGGGATTTACACAATGATTTAAGATTTTCTGGAGTTAATCTATTTTAAATGGGTATTTGGGTTGCACTCCATAAATGGACATTTGTTAATGGAGTAGAACTAACCCTATGAAAAATTTAGCAAACTCAAATGATTCCTGGTGTTCGTCTCAGTTGAATAGTTCATACCAGGAGACAGAAGGATCTGTTTTTGAGATCTTGAGCTGGGATGATAGTAAGTGCACAGAGTCAAGGAAATCTAAAATGCCGAAGTATTCTCATTAGTTAGGATATTAAAAGGCATTCTAACTTGACTGTTCAAGTCGATGTAGAAGATTCCAAACACTTTTTCAAAGGGGACCTGAAAATTTGAAGAATAGGATCAAAACATAATCAGCTCGGCAATTCTGCCTAGGACTTTGCTCTACCATCCAATAAATTTTTGCTTGATTTTCTACTTCATTGCCACATTCTCATACTATATCAATTCATTTATGATCAAAAATTCTGATTTTGTCCTTGAGTATTTTCAATTCTCTTGCTTCATAACCATTTGAGTGAAGAAATTTCTCCAACTCTCAGTCCCAAAAAAAAAGCTGATCCCTCTTCCAAGTCGATAATATACCTTGGATAATCTACCATGTGCCAAACTGCCAGATTTTCCAGACTATTAACCAAACGTCCCGTAAACATCAATGTTATGCGCTATTATAATCATTTTTTCCAGTGAACTTGGTAAATTTAAAGGAAGTACAGGAAATGGGGTTGTGGTGCATTTGAAGGGTGTAGGAGGAAACTGAGACCTTGGTTGATTTAAAAGATGTGTGGGAACCAAGGCTCCTGTGAGCTGAAGGGGTACAGAGAAGTATCACCTTGAAGCCATATACTGTACCAAAACATCAGGATTTCTGAGTAGACAGTGGATTATTGGAGTTTTATTGTCTAAACTCTGCCATCTCAAGCACACTCCAAACCTCCACCCCATGCAATCAAAGGACCCTCCAGGTGCAACCTCTTCCCGTCATCCCCACCTAATCGTAGTCATTTAGCACTTTATGATTCATATTTCACTGCAGTGCGATAGCATGAATTGTTGTTGCACACCGTCTTTGTTTGGAACAACTTGTACATATAGCTTTGCACAAAATTCTAGAAGTTGCGAGCAATGATCAAGTAAGGCTTCAGACTGCACAGTTTACAGGCTCTTCCAGCACAGTCAAGTTGAAATGCCAGGGTTGTTTAACATTTTATTAATCGGCCCCATTGTAAAGTAGTAATTTCCTGACAAAACAATTTCAAAATATATGATTTTAATTGTTTTTACCTTTTTAAAAGTTTTTAATGGCACTGTATTTTCAATTCTACTTTGGATATTTATGTCTGATCTATATCACTCAGTGCAGTGTTCAAGAAGTTAACCAAAATTTAACTATGTACCCTGACATTGAACATTCCTTAATTTAATTAGCTGCCTAGCCGCCTGAATGATGTCTTCACTGTTGCATGTCAAGGATCTTGACAAATTCAAAATTCAAGGTTCAAGATTGTTTAATGTCATTTCCTGTACCCAAGTGTAAGGAGAATGAAGTAATTGTTACTCCCAAGCCGATGCAGCACAAAACAAATCACAAAATGAGTAGTCTGGTGCCAGTGATACATTGGACAGTTTTGACTGTAGGTTGAAGAGTCTTCTTGTTCACTGCAGTGGAGGTTCCATACCAAGTAGTGAAACCGTAAAGGGAAAGTACTCACCACTGATCTTTATGGGAGCTTTTTTTTACATGTCTTTGGGAAAAGTTATCATTTGTCTACTGGCAAACAAGGGAAAATCTGCAGATGCTAGAAATCTGAGTAACACACGCAAAACACTGGAGGAACTCAGCAGGCCAGGCAGAATCTATGGAAAAAAGTACAGTCGACGTTTCAGGCCGAAACCCTTCGACAGGCCCCTTTCGGGTCTTTCGAAATCTAAGGCTGATGAGCCCCATCTGCCTGAATCCACTGATTTTAACCTGTCTCTGCCCCCTTCTTCTGTCAGTAGAAACGGGCTTCATAGCTAAGCCATATGTGAAGGCCAGGAGCTGGACTTGGTTGTCAGAGGCTATTTGAGGTGCACACCGTTAGCAACATTTAATAGGTAGTGGGAGCTTATCCCCATTACCACCTCCAGCTATAACAATCTTAAATATAAATAAATAGCAATAAATAACAAGAGTATGAAATAACAAGGTAAAGAGTCCTTAAGGTGAGGCCGTTGGTTGTATGAACACCAGAAACAGAATAAGTGTAGTTACCCCCTTTTGTTCAAGAGCCTGATGGTTGAAGGGTAGTAACTGTTCTTGAACCTGGTGGTGTGAGCTCTGAAGCTCTTGTACCTTCTCTCTGATGGCAGCAGTGAGAAAAGAACATTGCCTGGGTGGTGAGGATCTTTGATGATGGATGCTGTTTTTCTATGGCATTGTTTCATGTAGATGTGTTCAATAGTTGGGAAAGCTTTACTCATGATATACTGGGCTGAATCCATTATCTTTTGTAGGATTTTCTACTCAAAGGCATTGGTATTCCCATACCAGACATGATGCAGCCAGTCAGCACACTTTCCACCACAAATCTATAGAAGTTTGCCAAGGTTTTTTTTTAATGACATGCCAAATCTCCACAGGCTCCTGAGGAAGTAGAGGCGCTGTTGTGCTTTCTTCGCAATTACATTTATATGATGGGTCTAGGTCAGGTCCTCTGAGATAGTAACACCCAGGAAATTAAAGTTACTGACCCTCTCCACTTCGAATCCTCCAATGATTACTAACTCATGGACCTCTGGTTTCCCTCTCCAGAAGTCTACAATCAGTTCTTTGGTCTTATTGATATTGAGTGAGAGGTTGTTGTTATTACACTACTTAGCCAAATTTCCAATCTCCCGCCTTTGTGCTGATTCATCACCACTTTTAATACATCCCACAATAGAGATGTTGTCAGCAAACTTGTATATGGTGTTGGAGCTGTACTTAGCCATACAGTCAAAGGTGTAAAGCAAGTAGAACAGGGGGCTAAGCACATATCCCTGTGGTACTCCCGTGCTGATAGAGATTGTGGAGGAGATGTTTTTGCCAATCAGAACTGACTGGGGTCTGAAAGTGAGGAAATCCAGGATCCAATTGCACAAAGAGAGTCTTGAGATGTACTGATTAGTTTTGAGGGGATGATGGTATTAAATGCTGAGCTGCAATCAATAAAGAGCATCCTGATGTATGCATCTTTACTGTCCAGGTGTTCCAGGGTTGTGTGAAGAGCCAAGGAGATGGCATCTGCTGTAGACCTGTTGCTTCAGTAGGCGAATTGAAGCAGATCCAAGTCACCACTCAGACAGGAGCTGATATGCTTCAACACCAGCCTCTCAAAACACTTCATCACTCTAGATGTAAGTGCCACTGGGTGGTCGTCACTGAGGCGGGTGACCATGCTCTTCTCGGGCACTGGTATGATTGAAGTCTGCTTGAAGCAGGTGGGTATCACACACTGCTGGAGCGAGAAGTTAAAGATATCTGTGAACACACCAGCCAGTTGGGCAGCACAGATCTTCAGTATTCAGCCAGCTACTTCATCTGGACTGGATGCTTTCCTTGGATACACTCTCTTGAAGGCAGCCTGCACGTCATCTTCGGATACTGAGACCAAAGGATCATTGGGAGACTTGGGTTGTGCAATGATTCCTCCCTGTTTGGTAGCCAAAGCAAGTGTAGAAGACATTGAGTTCAATTGGAAGCGAAGCTCTGCTGTCTCCTATGTTGCTAGATTTAACTTTGGAGGAGGTTATGGCGTTCAATCCCCACCACAGCTGTTGAGCATCCCTCGTTGATTCCAATCTAGTCTGAAATCTCCACTTTGCTAGTGAAATAGCTTTCTGGAGATCATACCTACACCTCTTGTAGTATTCTTGATCTCCAGACTTGAATGCCTCTGAGCTGGCTGTCAGCAAATTCCAGATTTCATGGTTCATCCAGGGCTTCTGATCCAGGTAAACTCTGAATGATTTCGTGGGGACACACTCATCTACAGCTGTTTTAATAAAGTCTGTTACAAGCCTGGTGTAGTCACTCAGGTCCTCAGACGAGTTCTTGAACACAACCCTGTCCACTGACTCAAGGCATCTTGTAACTGTTTCTCTGCCTCCTGCAACCACATCTGAGTTGTCCTGCCATGCTTTAAGCCTGCGTAGAAATTCCTTGTTCTGAAATCACTAAAATCACTCACTCTAAAGTATAACCTCTTCCTAGTGAGAAAACCAGAAGTATACATTGTGTTTCGGGGAGATCTCTCTAAAGCTCTACATAATTTCAGTGATACTTTTCTGATTAAAAATTCATACATGTGTAGAAGTGCAATAGAGTGGTAGAACATACTAATTCTATTTCAGTTCCATTGATTTCAGTGCACAATCTCTATAAATTGGACACTGACCAGAAACTTTATCCTTCTATTAATTTTCAATTGCAATAAAAACATTATTTGATTGCTAAATCACTTATTGTAATTGTGTGTTAAATTCTTGTTGTCTTCCCCAAAATCAATCAAGTTACATGTGAAGGCAAGAAGCAAATTCATTGCAGTTGTCAGTGTACAAGGAGAAAGCATAAGGAAGGGGCCTGAATAAGACTGAAACAGACTATTTCACATACACTTCAAAGAGATAAGCATGGACAGAGCAGTGTTACTGCAGTGCAGATTAGAGAGAGCATTACCATCCCTATAATTTGAGCTGTATTGAGAGGAGAACGCTGGTGATCTTGAAAGGGTGCATGAATATTATAGTAGCAGTAGATTCTATAGCGTACACCTTCAATTTTTCAGGATTCTGGTTATAAAGGGCTGGCAGTTCATGAATCAGTGTATGACCATACACTCAGTGGCCATATTTTAGGTATTCCTATCACCAACTCGTTAATGCATGTGGCAGCAATTCAATATATAAAAGCAAGCAGACGTGGTTAAGAAGTCCAGTTGTTCAGGCGAAACATCAGAATGGGACAGAAATATGATTAGGTGACTTTGATCGTGGAATGATTGCTGATGCCAGATGGGGTGGTTTGAGTATCTCAGAAACTGCTGATCTCTTGGGATTTTTATGCACAACAGTCTCTAGAGTTTACAGAGAATGGTGTGAATAACAAACAACATTCAGTAAACGATAGTTCTGTGGGTGAAAAAATCCTGCTGATGAGAGAGGTCAGAGGAGAGTGGCCAGGCTGGTTCAAGCTGACAGGAGGGAGACAGTTACTCAAGTAACTACACATTATAACAGTAGTATGCAGAAGACCATCTCTGAACGCACAATACATTGAACCTTAAAGTGGAAGGGCAGCAGCAACAGAAGACCATGAACATACACTCAGTTGCCACTTTATTAGGTACAGGGTGTACCTAATAAAGTGGTCCCTGTATGTACTTAGGAGTTGTGGCATACGTTTGAACTATGATGCTGTTTATCCTGACTTTGACCATACCGGAGAGGAGAGTGATTTACTTGCTATCCTCGGACCATATTCTAGGGACATAACCTTCCTTGTTATCTGTATCTTCAAATCTGTCCTGAAGAGTTTTTTAAGACCCTGATTTTGCAGGACATCTGTCTAGGTGTCCAGGTTAGTGGCAGATCAACAGGAAGACTACTGGCAGATCTCTGTCACCATTTTTGTCAACAATGCAGACCGCACAATATCTTCCAACAATGACTGAGTCATTGTTCACGTCCCCTTTAAGAGAAGCAGCTATGACATTAATTAGCATGTTAATATCAGCTGGTGTGTGGGAGATGCAAAATTATCCTCTGAGAGTGTATGCACAGATGGAGATAAGATTGGCATCTTTTAAAATGTTTGAAACTCATTGAGTGTTGCGAATCTTTTGAATTCTCTAAAGGGCTGTGAAAGCTCAGTCATGAGTTCATTCAAAACAAAGGTCAGAAGATTTCTGGATATTAAGGGAATTAAGGGATATTGGGATGGTGTAAGAAAATGACATTGCATAAAGTATGAACCATGATCTCAAAGCTTGAATGGCCAAAAGGTCTCAAACTTTTTGCCTTTCTTATGTTCTTTGGATCAGGGGTATGCATCAGTGTGTTCAGACAGCACTGGAACAAATCGAAGTGGATCTCCCATGCAGCATTGCTTTAGCACTTGTTTTCATACATGATTGAATTTCTGTCCAATTGTTCCAAAGTATTTCAATACAAAGACCAGAGTCCAGTTTTAATTAAGACTGTTGTTAGGGTTTAAAACTCAAATTGGCTTGTTCTAATAATGATTACATTTTTAATACAATAGAAGAAATACGTCCTTCATTTCATTTGCCCAATTTACAATAAATCTACCTAGCAATATGTGGAACGTAAAAAAAGATTAAGTAGAATGTTACTGAAAATACAATTGTCAAGATTAACGGATAAAATGGCATTATAAATTAAGTTAATTTTCACTCTATTGATTCATACAGCCCAGAAATAGGGCCTTAGATCAACCAAGTTCATGTCAACCATCAAGCACTCGCTCACACTAATCCTGTATTTTTTCCACACGTCCCTCAGATGCTACCTAAACACTGGGGGGAAATTTACAGTGGCCAATTAATCTACCAATTTGCATGGTTTCGGGATGTGGGAGGAAACCAAATCACCTAGTTATGTGCTGGTCCCAGAACAGTTCCACTGAAAACACCAAGGAATTTAAAGTTATTCACCTCTCCACCTCTGATCCCCTAAGACCCTAATAAGGATTGGCTCATGGACACCCATGTTTCTTCCTCCTTTAGTAAATAACCAGCTCTTTGATTTTGCTGAAGTTATGTGAAAGGTTGTTGTTGTGGTACCATTCAAACAGATTTTCAATCTCCTCCCATATGACGAAT
Source organism: Mobula hypostoma (assembly GCF_963921235.1). Taxonomy (NCBI): domain Eukaryota; kingdom Metazoa; phylum Chordata; class Chondrichthyes; order Myliobatiformes; family Myliobatidae; genus Mobula; species Mobula hypostoma. The sequence goes on from NC_086112.1 coordinate 39,020,180, forward strand.
CATCACCACCTTTAATTCTGCCAACAGCCGTGATGTCATCAGCAAATTGAAATATGCTTCTGTGATGAGAATACACATAAATTAAGATGTTTGCTGGCCTGGGCTAGCACCAGTGGCATCAGCAGTTGGTCTGCCACCTGCCCTCAGGGGAGGGAGAGATAAGGAACACAATGAAGCAGCATTTGGAGATGTTAATGAAGGAGCCATCAGTCTGGGTATTGTCAAGATCGGCTCCCCCTTTGAACCCTGAACTGTTTGAAGTGATGGACAGGTGATTTGGAGATGTGTAATGAAGGGATGGGAGAGAGAGCTGTCTAGAGCGGCTTCCCCTTTGAACCCTGAACTGTCTGAAGTGATGGACAGGCGATACCCCAGCAGGGGGATAAAAAGGGACAGGTTCGCTAAGGCAGGACACACACGACACCCGAGGTAACGAGACCCTGGAAGCGGTGCGCCTCTCACAAGTCGGTGGGAAGCTCTTGGACGGCTGATCGCGGGATCAGCCTTAGACGCTCAGGGTGGAAAGGTACGATCAGCGGGAACCCGGTGTGTGTCCGCCCTTGCTTGGGTGGCAGGTTCACTGCAGAGGATCGACCGCATCTGGAGGAGGGGTCACAGTCGGTGACCTCAGGTGACATCACAAAGGACTCGCCCGAAAGCGGCTTGTGAGCAATATCGCAGGTCTGTGTGTGGAAGCCGTTTTGAATGATCATTCATTCTTGTTCTCTCTCTCCTTCCCCCCACATTGTCCATCGCCATGGCAACGATTACTGCGAACTGAACTAAATTGAACTGGACTTTGTGTCACTTTGAAATTGGTCATTTACCCCTAGACAACGATAGAGCTTGGTTGATCCTGTTATCTTAATTCTGCGCACATGTGTGTTTATCATTGCTGAACTGTTGCATTTATTATCCTTTCGATTACTGTGTTGCTTGTTTCTTTAATAAAACTTTCTTAGTTCTAGTAATCCAGACTCCAACTGAGTGAGCCATTTCTGCTGGTTTGGCAACCCAGTTACGGGGTACGTAGCACTTCAAAGCACACAGCCTTGTGGTACACCATGGTGATTGCAAAGGAGATGTTGTTGCCAACCTGTAGTGACTGGGGTCTGTCAAGGATCCAGTTGCACAAGGAGGTATTGAACACTTAACGATTAGTTTTGAGGGGATAATAGGATTGAATGCCAAGCTGTAGTGAATGAAGAGCATCCTGATGTATGCATCTTCACTGTCCAGATGTTTCAGAGTTGAGTGAAGAGCCCGTGAAACGGCATCTGCTGTTGACCTGTTGTGACAGTGGGCAAAATGCAGCTTCTCACGCAGGAGTTGATATGTTTCACCACCAATCTCTCAAAGCACTTAATCACAGTCGATGTAAGTGCTGTTGGATGATAACACTGATATGATGTGGACTTGCTTTCACATTTATAAGAAATGGGAGAAATCAATTGAGAAGCTATTTAGTGAGTGATCATGGAAAGTTAAGTTAGATGCAGAATGTAAAATGGTTCGTCCTTCATTCATAAAGTAAGTCCTCAGGCTGCACTTTGAGAATGCAACCACAGACACATTGCATATCCACGGAGAAAATAAAAAGCTTTGAATTTGGAAAATGTCAATTATAAAAGTGGTTGAAGGTCAATGGATTTGTGGATATAGATGGAAAGTGACTGGTCAAGGAAAGAAAATAACAGAAAGAAATCAATGATGCAGAGCAATAACTAGATTAAACAAGAAGTCTACCATAAGAGTTCCACTTGTGGCTCTTGGAGAGAGTAGAAACAGGTTCAGGAGCACTGGGATGCTTAGAAACAATGTCAAAAATTTCTTGTCAGAGGAAGCATTACGGGTGATTGCCTTGGTCAAGTTTGGTCTCAGCTGACAACAATGGGTTTATCTGGCACATTAGAGATTTAACAGAAACAGTATTTAGAAAATACTTTGAATGTTTCCTACTCTATGTTAACTTGAGATAATTGCTACGTTGAATACCCTAGCATTCAGAAGCTAGATCAACAAGAAAACAGCAAGATAATATATATATAGCTCCATAAAGAAGAACACTATCACTATGACAACTCCTCTTTTTGCTCCATTTCAGAGATTTGGAGGTGGTTCTATGTGCACTCAAAGCTTTCATAGTGCTACCTTATTCAATTTTGTTATTCTATATTTGTGATTCTTGAGAATTGTAAGTTTTTTTTAGCACAAACATTATCAATATAATTCATGTTCTCACACATTAATATGAAAGGACTAAAATGTGCATTAATCCTGACCTCATTTCAGAGACAATGAAGCATTCTGAAGGGTATTGATGAATTATACAGGAAAATTGGGTATCCACCACATTATATTTTGTAACTCCAAAAATTAATTGAAAGAAAAACATAGGGAGACCAGAATAAACATGCACTCTTAGTTTCATTTTTACATTTGTACATGACGTGGAGGCATGATTACGAATGCTATTCACAAATTTTTACATATTCTGTAACCCATAATGAATTATGTAAACAACAAAGAATGTTTAATCAAACAATATATTTAAAATATTATTCAAATATTACTGAAATATTCAATACACAACTCTCTTCCCTGCTTAGCTATAAACTCCAACTCAATATAGAATGCATCTCAACTTTTATACATATGTATGTATAGATACAATATACTATATAATGCAACTACTATATACAGACATCCACAGCAAAATACATTTAAAATTGTCCTGCTTAGGCCAAAAGGTTTAATCGCTGTGGAAGATTTCTTACCACGGAGGCACAAAGTCTTTCCTAATGGGCTGATGGTGGGTGGGGGTCACTCTGCTTGGCAGTAGAGATTTGTGGCTGTGAAACAATCTCAGTTTCTGGGGTCTCCTCTGTGGTGGTTGCAGGAGTTGACTCTGGTCCTGCAGAAAGTGGTTCTGACAGTTCTGGACATCTTTTTGATCTAACAATTGACTCTGATTGATGTGTCATCACCAGATAACATCAGATGCAATCTCCACTGTGTAGGAGATTGGTGCAGTTCTGTCCTTAATCTTTCTGTGCACCCACTTTTGATTACTTCAGTAGACCCTCAGCAAGACTACCTGTCCAGGAATGAAACATTGAACCTCCTTGTTTGAGAAGCCCTCAATTAGTCTCAGCTGTTTGACCTGATAACTCCTTCTGAGATTGGATTTGAGCAGATCCAAGCGTGAGCACAAGGGACGGCACAGGAACAGCATAACTGGTGAGTTGTTGGTTGTAGAGTGTGCTGCTCTGCGATACACAAGCAAGAAACTGGCAAGCTTCCGATTCAGTGTCAGTGTAGTGTATTCTGCTGATATTGCTTGCAGTTTGTTCTTTGGACTCTGGGTAAACCTTCACACCAAGCCATTTAGAGTCACAGAGTTACAGAAAAAGGCAGCACAGAAACAGGCCCTTCAGGCCTTCTAATCCTTGCTGAACTATTTAAACTACCTACTCTCATCGACCTGCACTGGGACCATAGCCCTCCATATCTCTCCCATCTGTGCACCTATCCAAACTTCTGTTAAATGTTGAAATCGAGCTCACATGCACCACTTGTGCTGGCAGCTTGTTCCACACTCTCACAACTCTGTGAGTGAAGACATTTCCCTTAATGTTCCCCATAAACTTTTCACCTTTCACCCTTAATCCACCCAGACTCAGTGGAAAAGGCCTGCATGCATTGCCCTATCTATAACCCTCATCATTTTGTATACTTCTATCAAATCTCCCTTCAATCCTCTACATTCCAAGAAATAAAGTCCTATTCAATCTTCCCTTATTACTCAGGTACTCCAATCCCAGCAACATCCTTGTGAATTTTCTCTGTAGTCTTTCAACCTTATTTACATATTTCCTATAGGTAGGTGACCAAAACTGCACACAATACTCCAAATCAGGCCTCACCTATGTATTAAACAACTTCAAAAGAACATCCCATCTCTGGTACTCAATACTTTGATCTGTGAAGGCCAATGTGGTAAAAGCTTTCTTTACTACCCTATGAACTATGTATTTGTACTCCCAGATCCCTTTGTTCTACAGTACTCCTCAGAAGCCTGTCATTAACTGTGTAACCCCTCACATTTGTCTGCATTAAATTCCATAAGCCATTTTCAGCCCAGGTCATTGATGTACATAGATAACAAACAACAATGGAGGCAGCTCCACTCCCTGTGGCACTCCACTGGTCACAGGCTTCCAGTCAGAGCGGCAACCATCTACCACCACTCTCTGTCTTCCCCCACCAAGCCAATGTCTACCAAATTTACTACCTCATATTGAATGCCTAGCAACTGAACTTTCTTGACCAACCTCTCATGTGGGATCTTGTCTAATGTCCATGTAGACAACATTCACTGTCATGCCCTCATTAACTTTCCTGAGAACATCCTCAAAAATCTCTGTGGGATTGGTTAGACACCACCTTCAAAGCACAAAGCTATGCTGACTATCCCTGAGCAGTTCACGTCTATCCAAATACTCATATATCTGGCACCTTTGAATACCTTCCAATAACTTTGTCACTCCTAATGTCAGGCTCTCCAGCCTATAATTTCCTGGTTTATTTTATTTTTAGAGCCTTATAATTTGCTGGTTTATTTTTAGAGCCTTTGTAGCTGGGTGGTATGATGTAGATGTAATATTCAAGACTCAAAGAATGTATAAATTATACACCTTGAAATTTGTCTGCTTACAGGCAGCCACAAAGCAAGGAACCTGAATAACCCAATTATTAAAAAAGAAAGACCAAAACCACTTTGCAGAGAAAGAAGACACAAATCATGCAAATGATAGAAACAATTCAAAAGCATTCCGAACCAGACTGAGTCCCAGATCAGCTCCTGGAGCAGCCAGAATAGGCCCAAGCCTTGGTCCCTGTTCATTAGACTAGTGGGGCAAAAACAGAGAGCAGCAGGATCAATTCACAGCCTCGGCACCACAGAGAAATCTGCCCGACCTTCACTCTGTTCCTGGCACTCTGGTTTTTCGGTCTATTTGTGCCAGCATTTAAATTGTCCAAGCACTAGGTAGTGCCCCGATCTAGGAACCGGACCCCAGCACCATGGTATGTTTGGACCACCCAGCCCAAAGCCGTTCTTGATCTTACCAAATCAGCTCGGTGCTTGGAGCGATCCAACCTCACACCCAGGCTAGGTTAACAGGTATCAAAATTCTTCCACATCAACTCCTTTCCAAATCATTCACTCCAACAGTGACGTGATACCAACTCTACCTGTGCCCTGGCTCGAACATATTGTGCCTTACAATGCCTCAGCATCGCTCATTACCCGAACTGGCCTCACCTCTGCCTGCCTCCTCACTGTCTGTGGTGATAGTTCACCACGATTTGCTTCAGAAAATATGTTACAAGTAATGTTTTTAGTCGAATCTCTTGCCTTGCAATCTACCAGTAAGCTGTCACCTGCCTTTGGTAGCACCCCCTTAAGCATATTCCTTTCATTTTCAGGAAAGACCAAAACTGTTCCACAAAAAAATCATGCTCCATTGTCACTAAGTGTTCTGGAATACCAGTCCTTGAGAAATGGCTTCTCAACACATCAACCGTGTGCAAGGCTGTAGTGGGGGCTATTGGGAACACTTCTGGCCCCTTTATAGCTGCATCCACCACCACCAAGAAACTTGTGCCCATCGTGTATCCTCTGCCAGGGCAACGCAGGTCATATGCAGCAACAGAGAGGTGCTGCTCCTGGCATCTTATGGAAGTGCTGGCACCCTGAACAGTGCATGGCAATCTGCTGATTGATCCCAGGCCACCAGACAAAGTTTCAAGCCAACATTTTTATTTTGAACATGCCTCAATGACCAGCATATATCTCCTCCAGGCACTTTAGCTCTCAGCTTGGCTGGTACAACTCCTAGTCCCCACAGAAGGCAACCCTATTAAATGCAAGGTCATCTGGCACTGGTAAAATGTGGGGAACTGACATTTCTGCTCCACATTCCAGCTATTTTGGTTGACAACGTAGACCTGAGACAGGGTGGGTCTTTTCTGGTTTCCCTTTGGATCATCTCTGTCGAAATAGGGAGACTTTCGATTTCCATTTGGGAGAATACATCAAGAGGAATGTCTCAGGTTTTTTTTTCAAGGGTAAACAAGATAATCCACCAGCATTTCCAATGATTAGTTGTCCTCTTGAATTTAGTCTTGTACTCTAGGACACCTACAAGAAGCAAAGCCCATCGCTGCATTTGTGCTGCTGCTGTTGGTGGAATACCCTTCTTTGGATTGAAAATGGACACCATTTCAACATGTGGACAGTCCAATGAGAGGAGGAGCTGGTATTGGATAATGAGCCTGGCTCCCTAGTAGCTGAGCAGTTTGGGAACAGTGACCACAACTCCTTAACTTTCAGGATAGCTATAGATAAGGATAGGTATCTTCCTTGTGGGAGAGTTTTAAATTGGCGTAGGGCAAATTATGAGAGCATTTTGCAGGAACTAAGAGTTAATTGTGAACACCTTTTTTTCTGACATGCCGAGAGTATTTGAAGATCAATTGAACAGAGTACAGGAAAAGAATGTTCCTGTTAGAAAAAAGGACTGGATGGAAAGATAGGAGAACCTTGAATGTCCAGAGGGATAATGAATTTAGTCAAGAAGGAAAAGGAAAAATATGTAAAACTTCAGAAGTTAGGATCAAATGGAGCAACGAGGAGTATAAAATAAGCCAGAAAAAATGAAAGAAGCAAATTAGGTAAGCCTAGAGGGACTATGAAAAACCCTTGGCAAGTAAGATTGAGGTGAACCCCAGGGCATTCAAAATGTACATCAAAAGCAAGAGGATACCTAGGGAGAGGGTGGGACCATCCAATGACAAAAGGGGAAACATTTGTTTGGAAGTGGAGAAAGTGAGTGAGGTACTTAATGAGTACTTTGCTTCAGTATTTACCCAAAAAAAGGATATGGAGGACCAAGAGATCAGTGCTGAGTGTATAAATACGTTAGGGTATTTTGAGGTCAAGGAGGAGGAAATGTTGGGCCTCCTAATGAGTGTTAAGGTGCATAAGTTCCCAGAGCCTGATGGAATTTATCCCAGGTTATTGAAAGAGGCAAGAAATGAGATTCCTGGGGCTTGACCAGTATCTTCAGGTCCTCTGAAAAAGGAAAAACTTTTTCACACAGAGGGTTGTGGTTCTATGAAATGCTCTGCCTCGGAAGGCAGTGGAAGCCAATTCTCTGGATTCTTTTAAGAAAGAGTTAGATAGAGTTCTTAAAGATAGCGGAGTGAAGGGATATGGGGAGAAGGCAGGAAAAGGGTACTGATTGTGGATGATCAGCCCTGATCACAGTGAATGGTGGTGCTGGTTCGAAGGGCTGAATGGCCTACTCCTGCACCTATTGTCTATTGTCTCTCTAGGCACAGGCGATGCTTGGTTGAAAAAAATCATACTTGTTGCGTTGTGCTCTGAGCCCATAATCTCCTAACCTTTTTAATATTGTCTTGAGCTTTTGGAGATGTTTCTTGTCATCCTTACTAGTAACAATGATGTCATGCAGGTAATACTGAGTGCCTGGGCAGTCTTGCAGCATCTGGCCCATAGCTTTCTGCCAGAGTGCAGGTGCAGATATTACAAAAATAAGCCTATTATAGTGATTAAAGCCTTCATGAGTGTTTGTGGTGAGAAACACCTTGGACACTTCTTCCACCTCCATCTGTAGGAGGGCCTCAGCTGTCCACTTTGTGGAAGTGTTTGCCTCCAGAAAGGTATTCTCTATCCTGGACAGAGGGTATTGATCTAAAGTACCAAGTTCAAAGTAAAATTTATTATCAGAGTACATATGTATCACCAGATACAACCATGAGATTATTTTTCTGCGGGCATACTTAGCAAATCTATAGAATAGTAACTGTAAACTATAAACAAACTGTGCAAATACAGATATAAAAAGTGCACAACCATGCAGTATACTTCCCGACACTATACTCCATCTGCTATTTCTTTGCCCATTCTCTTAATCTGTCTGTCCTTCTGTAGCCTCTCTACTTCCTCAGAACTACCTTCCTCCTCACTAATCTTCAGAATATCTGCAAACTTTGCAACAGAACCATCAATTCCATCATCCAAATCATTGACATCTAATGTAAAAAGAATCGGTCCCAACACAGATACTTGTGGAACACCACTGGCCTCTGGCAGCCAACCAGACAAGGGTCTTTTTATTCACACTCTTTGCCTCCAGCCAATCAGCCGCTGCTTTATCCATGCTAGAACCTTCCTGCAAAACCATGGGTTTGTAGCTTTTTAAGGAGCCTCATGTGTGGCACCTTGTCAAAGGCCTTCCGAAAATCCAAGTACACAACATCAATTGATTCTTCTTTGTCTACCCTGTTTGATATTTCTTCAAAGCATTCCAACAAATTTGTCAGGCAAGATTTTCCCTTGAGGAAACCATGCTGACTACGGCCTATTTTATCATGTGCTTCCAAGTACCCTGAGACCTTATCCTCAATTATCGACTTCAACATCTTCCAAAACACTGAGGTCAGACTAACTGGCTTGCAGTTTTTTTTCTTCTGCCTCCCTCCCTTCTTGAAGAGTGGAGTGACATTTGCAATTTTCCATTCTTCCAGAACCATTCCAGAATCTAGTGATTCTTGAAAGATCATTACTAATGCCTCCACAATCTCTTCAGCCACCTCTTTCAGAACCCTGGGATGTACACCATCTACTCCAGGTGACTTATCTACTTCAGATCTTTCAGTTTCCCAAGAACCTTCTCACACACTTCATGACCCCTGACACCTAGAACTTCCACCGTACTGCTTGTATCTCCCACAGTGAAGAATGATGCAAAATGCTTATTCAGTTCCTCTGCCATTTCCTTGTTCTTCATTACTATCTCTCCAGTATCATTTTCCAGTGGTCCAATATTCACTCTCACCTCTCTTTTATACTTTATGTATCTGAAGAAATCTTTGGTATCCTCTTTACTATTATTGGCTAGATTACTTTCATATTCCATCCTAGCTTCTTAATGGTTTTCTTAGTTGCTTCCTGTCGGTTTTTAAAAGCTTCCCTATCCTATCCTCTCATTTCCCACTAATTTTTGCTATACTATGCAGATAGATAGATACTTTATTGATCCCAAAGGAAATTGCAGCATCACAGTAGCATTACAAGTTCACAGATACACAAATATTAGAATAGAAGTAAGAAAGGATAAGTTAGCTCAAACAGTCTAACAGCGGTGGGGGGGCCGGCAGTGGCTGTCATCACTTTCCAAGCAATAGTTTGACTCATTATAGAGCCAAATAGCTGAAGGCAAGGAGGACTTCATATAGCACTCCTTGGAACAGTACAGTTGTCTTAGTTTGTTAATAAGAGTGCTCTTCCGTTCAGCCAAGGTGGCATGCAGAGGGTGAGAATTGCCCAGATTTGCCTGGATTTTGCATAGGGTCCTTTGCTCTACCCACAGCCTCCAATGTCTCCAGTTTGACTCCTTTAACAGAAACAGACCATGCTTTTCTACACTCACAACACGCTGGAGTAACTCAGCAGGTCAGGCAGCATCTGTGGAAAAGATCGGTTGACGTTTCGGGTCGGAACCCTTCGTCAGGACTGTAGGGGGAAGGGGCAGAGGCCCTATAAGGAAGGTGGGGGGAGGGTGGGAAGGAGAAGGCTGGTAGGTTCCAGGTGAAAAACCAGTAAGGGGAAAGATCAGGGAGTGGGGGAAGGGAGGCAGGGAGGTGATAGGTAGGAATGGTGAAGAAAGAATAGGGGAAAACGCAATAGGTAGTAGAAGGAGGCGGAACCAAGAGGGAGGTGGTAGGCAGCTGGGGGAGGGGGCAGAGTGATATAGGGATAGGGGAAGGGAGGGGGAGGGAATTACTGGAAGTTGGAGAATTCTATGTTCATACCAAGGGGCTGGAGACTACCTAGACGGTATATGAGGTGTTGCTCCTCCAACCTGAGTTTAGCCTCATCATGGCAGTAGAGGAGGCCATGTATGGACATAACTGAATAGGAGTGGGAAGCGCAGTTGAAGTGGGTGGCTACTGGGAGATCCTGTCTGTTTTGGCGGATGGAGTGGAGGTGCTCGACGAAGCGGTCCCCCAATCTGCGTCGGGTTTCACTGATGTAGAGGAGGCCGCACTGGGAGCACCGGATGCAATAGATGACCCCAACAGACTCACAAGTGAAGTGTTGCCTCACTTGGAAGTACTGTTTGGGGCCCTGCATGGTGACAAGAGAGGAGGTGTAGGGACAGGTGTAGCACTTGCGCTTACAGGGTTAAATGCCAGGTGGGAGATCCGTGGGGAGGGACGTGTGGACCAGCGAGTCGCGGAGGGACCGATATCTGCGGAAGGCGGAGAGGGGTGGAGAGGGAAAGATGAGCTTAGTGGTGGGGTCATGTTGAAGGTGGGGGAAGTTGCGGAGGATAATGTGCTGGATCCGGAGGCTGGTGGGGTGGTAGGTGAGGACAAGGGGAACTCTGTCCCTGTTGTGGTTGCGGGAGGATAGGGTGAGAGCCGAAGTGCGGGAAATGGAGGAGATGAGGGTGAGGGCATCATTGATGACAGCAGAAGGGAAACCACGATCTTTAAAGAAAGAGGACATTTGAGATGTCCTGGAACGGAAAACTTCATCCTTGGAGCAGATGTGGCGGAGACGGAGGAGTTGGGAATAGGGAATGGAATTTTTGCATGTGGCGGGGTGGGAAGATGTATAGTTGAGGTAGTTATGAGAGTCAGTGGGCTTGTAGGAGATGTCAGTGGACAATTTGTCTCCAGAGATGGAGACCGAGAGATCGAGAAAGGAGAGAGAGGTGTCCGAGATGGACCAAGTGAATTTGAGGGCTAGGTGGAAGTTAGAAGTAAAGTCAATGAAATTGACGAGCTCAGCATGGGTGCAGGAAGCAGCACCAATGTAGTTGTCAATGTACCGAAGGAAAAGTTGGGGAGCAGTACCAGAATAGGTTTGGAGCACAGACTGTTCCACATAACCAACGAAGAGGCAGGCATAGCTAGGGCCCATGCAAGTTCCCATAGCTACACCCTTGGTCTGAAGAAAGTGGGAAGAGCCAAAAGAGAAGTTATTGAGTGTGAGAACCAGTTCCAACAACCAGAGGAGGGTAGTGGTGGTGGGGAACTGGTGAGGTCTATTATCCAGAAAGTAGTGGAGGGCTTTGAGGCCTTCTTCATGGGGAATGGAGGTGTATAGGGATTGGACATCCAGAGTGAAAATGAAGCGTTTGGGACCAGGGAACTGGAAGTTATTGAAGAGGTGGAGGGCATCGGATGTATCCCGGATGCAAGTGGGGAGAGACTGAACTATGGGTGACAAAATGTAGTCTAGGTAGGCAGATACAAGTTCGGTGGGACAGGAGCAGGCAGAAACTATGGGTCTGCCGGGACAGTCAGGCTTGTGGATCTTGGGGAGGAGGTAAAATCAAGTGGTACAGGGTGTGGGAATTATGAGATTAGTGGCTGAGGATGGAAGGTCTCCGGAGTTGATAGGGGCGGTGATGGTACGGGAGACAATGGTTTGATGTTTTTTGGTGGGGTCCTGTTCCAGGGGTAAGTAAGAGGAGGTGTCAGAGAGCTGCCGTTTGGCCTCAGTGAGGTAGAGGTCCGTCCACCAGACTACTCCAGCACCACCTTTGTCAGCGGGTTTGATGGTGAGGTTGGGATTAGGGCGGAGAGAGTGGAGGGCAGTGCGTTCATAGGACGTTCACTCTCACCCCATCCTCCCGCCATCACAACAGGGACAGTGTTCCCCTTGTCCTCACCTACCACCCCACCAGCCTCCGGATCCAACACATTATCCTCTGCAACTTCCATCACCTTCAACAGGACCCCACCACTAAGCTCATCTTTCCCTCTCCACTCCTCTCTGCCTTCCGCAGGGATCGGTCCCTCCCCACGGATCTCCCACCTGGTACTTGTCCCTGTAAGTGCAAGTGCTACACCTGTCCCTACACCTCCTCTCTTGCCACCATTCAGGGCCCCAAACAGTACTTCCAAGTGAGGCAACACTTCACTTGTGAGTCTGTTGGGGTCATCTATTGCATCCGGTGCTCCCGGTACGGCCTCCTCTACATCGGTGAAACCTGACGCAGATTAGGGGACCGCTTCGTCGAGCACCTCCGCTCAGTCCGCCAAAACAGACAGGATCTCCCAGTAGCCACCCACTTCAACTCTGCTTCCCACTCCCATTCAGATATGTCCGTACATGGCCTCCTCTACTGCCATGATGAGGCTAAACGCAGGTTGGAGGAGCAACACCTCATATACCGTCTAGGTAGTCTCCAGCCCCTTGGTATGAACATAGAATTCTCCAACTCCCAGTAATTCCCTCCCCCTCCCTTCCCCTATCCCTATATCACTCTGCCCCCTCCCCCAGCTGCCTATCACCTCCCTCTTGGTTCCGCCTCCTTCTACTACCCATTGTGTTTTCCCCTATTCTTTTTCACCTTTCCTGCCTATCACCTCCCTGCCTCCCTTCCCCCACCCCTTTATCTTTCCCCTTACTGGTTTTTCACCTGGAACCTACCAGCCTTCTCCTTCCCACCCTCCCCCCACCTTCTTTATAGGGCCTCTGCCCCTTCCCTATTCAGTCCTGACGAAGGGTTCCGGCCTGAAACGTTGACCGATCTTTTCCACGGATGCTGCCCGACCTGCTGAGTTCCTCCAGCGTGTTGTGAGTGTTGCTTTGACCCCAGCATCTGCAGATTATTTTGGTGTTTACGACCCTGCTTTTCTAATCAGTTTATTGAGCCTGTTGGCATCACCCGTGTTGATGCTATTGCCACAGCATACCACCAAATAGAAGATTGTACAGGTGGCAATAGATTGGTAGAACATGTGAAGGAGAAGCCTGCATACTCCAAAGGACTTCAGTCTCCTCAAGAAGTAAAGGTGACTCTGTCCCTTCTGAACACAGCCTCTGTGCTAGTGCTCCACTCAAGTCTGTCATCCAGGTACACTTCCAGCTACTTGTAAATCATCACCACATCATCGTCCTCACCAACAATAGTAACGGTAAGTAGTGCAGCCTTGGTCTTCCAAAAGTCCATCACCATCTTCTTTGTCTTACTAGTGTTGAGCTGCAACTGGTTCAGCTTGCACCATTTGACAAAGTCCTCCTCTCGGGCACTGTATTCACTCTCCCATCCTGCCTTTATACACCCATTATGCTGAGTCATCAGAGAATTTCTGCAGGTGAAATGACTTGCTATTGTATCTAAAGTCCGAAGTATACAGGGTAAACAGAAAGGGAGACAATACAATTGGCTGTGCGGCCCCAGTACTCTTGCTTTGGCTTTTATGTTGGCTTTGACGTCTCTTGATAGCCACGGTTGTGTTATCTTTCATTTAGAAAACTTCTTCCTCTTTGGGATGTATACAGCCTTTGCCTTCCGAATTGCTTCCAGAAGTTCCAGCCATTGCTGCTCTGCCGTCATCCCTGCCATGTTCCTTTCCAATCAATTCTGGCCAGCTCCTCTCTCATTGTAACTCCTCTGTAATTCCCTTTCCTCCACTGAAATACTGATAAATCTGACTTCAGCTTCTTCTTCTCAGATTTCAGGGTGTATTTGCTCATATTATGATCACTCCTCTCAAGGGTCTTCTACCTTAAGCTCTCTAATTAATTCTGGTTCATTGTACTACACCCAATCCAGAATAGCTGATCCCTTAGCAGGCACAATCATGAGCTGCTCTAAAAAATCCATCTCATAGGCACTCTAGAAATTCCTCCTCCTGGAATTCAGCACCAACCTAATTTTCCCAATCTACCTGCATATTGAAATCCCCCATTAGTATTCTAACTTTGCCCTTTATATGCATTTTCTATTTCCTGCTGTAATTTGTAGACCACATTCCTTCTACTGTTTGGAGGTCTGTATACAGCTCCCATCAGAGTCTTTTTACCCTTGCAGTTCCTTAGATCTATCCACAATGATTCAACACCTTCTGATCTTATGTCACCTCTTTCTAATGATTTGATTTCATTTTTTACCAATAGAGCAATACCACTTCCTCTGCCTTCCTACCTGTCTTTTCAATACAATATATGTCTTTGGACATTAAGCTCCCAGATATAATCTTCTTTCAGCAATGATTCAATAATGCCTGGAACATCATACATGCCAATCTGCAACTGTGCTTCAAGTTCATCTACCTTATTCCATAAACTGCATGCATTCAAATATAACACTTTCAGTCCTATATTCACTCTTTGCGATTTTGTCCGCCTTTTACATTGCAACTCATCCTACTGATTTCAGTTTTGCTCTATCAACAGCCTATCCTCACTACACATTGTCTTTGTTGGTAAACCAGCTACCTCATCTTAGCACTATCATCCACCTTTCCTTCAATATTTCTTGCATTGAATATTGGCAGCTCAGAACACTAGTCACACCATGCTCAACCTTTTGATTCCTAACACCAACATCTGTATCCACACCTCTCCACAAACTGTTCTAGCACTTTGCAGCCCTGCAACTCTAGTTTGAACCCCACCATGGAGCATCAACAAAGCTTCCTGCTAGGATATTAGTTCCCCTCCAGTTCAGGTACAAACCAACCCGTCTTTACATGTCTCTCCTTCCATGGAAGACATTTCACTGTTACAAATGTCATCTACTTTTGATACTGAGTTGATGGTGACAAAATCACCACAGATCCTGACAGACTCATTCGATGGCTACTGAGACCAATTGTGTTGTCCATAGGCTCCACTCGACCTTGGAAAGTATTCCCTCAGCCTCCATGGAATCTAGCTCACTAGCTAATTTATCATGTATGGTATAAGAAACTGGACAGGCTTTGTAAAATGTGGGTATGGTACTTTCATTTAACACTATTTTACCCTTGATATGTTTGAGTTTTCCAAGGCCATCCTTGAACATTACTGTGGCATCATCCAGTATGTTTCTTAATTTGCTTGTTGGTTGTTGTATTTCACTGTTACAAATGTCATTCTCACAGGAATTACCTTTTCTCTAGAACAAGTTCTTAGTTGGATATCTGCTGGCTTCAGTTCAGCATCTTTGAAATGCCGTTTAAGCTCATTTTGTGTAATGACTGAAACAGCTGAGCAAGTGTCCAACTCCATTTAAATTAATTTCCCATTCACTTCTAGTGTAAGCTGTCTGCTTGTCTATTGTTATTTTTTTCATATTACGTCTCAAGGCTTCCCAGTCCTGTGTCACTCTCATCATTATCAGATTTTTCATCGACAGCAGGCAGATTAGTGCTCTTTTTGAAAATGCAACATGACTTTTAATCTTTTACACTTCCTTGTGCAGTTGATTTATTTTTGTTTGCCTGACATATTCTTTGTATATGTCCTGTTTGTTATATTTTCTGCAAGGTTCACCTTTAAACCTGCATTGGTTTGGTTTATGTGAGCCCTTGCCACAACAGCAACACAATGTGCTCAGCCAGGCTGGTTTCTGTTTAGATGTTGCAATTTTGCTCACACTCACTTCATTCCTGACTGCAACTCAATTGTGTCTCTGGCTGTGGTTTCTATTGACAGAGTAATTTCAAATGCTCTTTTCAATGTGAGTTGTGCATCAGTTAGGAGCCGTTTTTGAATGCTTTCTTGTAAGATTCCCCAAACTAAGTGATCTCTTAGTGCATCATTAATGCCAGCACTGAATGGACAATGCTCGGACAATCTCTCCAATTCAGCAATGCAAGCTGAAATGGACTCGCCTTCCTTTCACTTCCATTTATGAAACCTAAAATATTCTGCGATTAACAATGATTTTGGTTTTAAATGTTGCTGCATTATTTTCATATCAGCAAAACTTATTTCACCATGTTTGTTTGGAGCAGTTAAACCTCAAAGAAAATGATATGCTTTTCCACCTGCTGCAGTTAGCAAAACTGCACTTGCTTCTCATTAGCTATTTCATTTGCTTCAGAATACTGCTCAATTCACTCTTCATACATATTTCAGTTATCTATTTTGCAATCAAATTCTTCTATCTTTCTGATGTAGCCAGCATTTCTGCTTTTATAAATTTATTGTTATTATCACCTGGTACTCACTGTTAATGAACCTGCAATTTTGTCCATCCCCTGTGTTTTTTTAAACTTGAACGTCTTCTTATCTTCTGAAGAAAGTTTGCTGCACTTTTTTAAAAACTTGAATGGCTCATTGCACTTCCATAGGTCAGTTGTCATCTCAGGTTCATTTTAAAGCTTACTTATCACTACTGTTAAGTTTTATAACTCCAGAAATTAATCAAAAGGAAAACACAGGGAGACTGGGATAAAAGTGTACTCAGTTTTATTTTTACTTTAAGTGAGGCAAACATATGATGTGGTGGTGCAATGACATATGCCAATCATATAACCCATAATGAATTAAGTAAACACCAAAGAAAGCTTAATCAAACAATATATTTACAATATTACTCAAATATTACTGAAATATTTAAATACAGAACTGGATAACTATTAACTGCATTTCTGAGCAGGCCTCAAAATCAGAAGTTAACAATCCCATCTCAAATCGCTGGCAACATTTAGATAATAATTTCAAAGAAAGAAACAAGCTCACAGAGACATAATGAGTAGAATAATATAGCTAATATGCATCTCTCCTTTTCTTATTTCTATTATTTTTCAGATTTGAAGGAGGATTGTTCCTGAAACAACAAGTTTTTATAGAAAGTTAAAAACAAAGTAGTGATGAGATTATTATGCTATCGATTTAATCTCTTCTGGTTTCTAGCCTATTGTGAAGCTTTCCTTTGTTTCTCACCCCTGTTTCTCTGCATCAAAAAAATTTCAGTTTTCACAGATCTGGTTGAAAATCACAGGCCTGAAACTTTATCTCTATTTCTTTCTCCACAGCTTTAACCTCATCTACTTTGTATTAATGGCATCTTCAGTTTTATTTCAGATTTCCAACAACTCCAGTGAACACTTATCCCCAGAAGTTAGATTGAAAGTCTTTCTTCATCCATTTGTGTCACGGTCCCGATCATTAATTCCCAATCTTTCTCCTAATTTCCATTGATTGTGCCACGGTTCCGACCATTAATTTCCCATTTGCTTCATGGCACACCTGGCACACCTGGTTTCCATCAAGACCTGCAGCATAAGAACCCCGGCATTACAGCCACTAGTCGCCAGATCACTGGTTTTGCCTGTATGGTAATTAACGTTTTCCGGCTGCTTAGGACCCCCGTGTGTTCTAAGTTTTGCTCCAGTTTCAAGGTTTACCTATGAAACTCCGTCTCTCTGTGTCAAGGCTCCATGCCAAGGCTCTGTGTCAAGGCTTCGTATCAAGATCCCTCCTGTTTGCTGTTCAACGTTCATGTCTGCATAAGCATCCTAACTCAATCTCCGTGCTTGTGTCCTGCACTTGGGTTCACTTAATTCGCTTATTGCAACAATTTGTTAACTAGATGTCAAAGAATATTGTTAATGTTTTTTTTTCCAGCATTCCACTTCTAATTTTCCAATACTAATCCCTTACACTGTTTGAACATTGGTACTCCACTAATTTCTACTCAAGAACTTTGAACTTACTCTGACTCCAGCACAACATTCCCTCTAAATTTTGATTACAACTGCGCGGACCAACCATTGCTCTGAGCAGAAAATGTATTCATGGCCTGAAAACTACATGCCATTTTAATAAAACATTCTATAAAAGAAAATTCCAGCTCCATGACAATACGGCTATGTGCAAGGGAGGATTTCAGTTACTGCGTGGCTGCGCACCCATGCAGCTGAGTGGGAACAGTTCTCTAGTATATTGTTAACGTATGTACAGGACACAACAAAAGCATCATTGGATACCAGCAAAACAAGGCACAATCTCATGTAAGGCCCTTATTCTTCATCAATTTAAATCTTTGATCAGTTCTAAGTTCGTGGCAATTTTACATAAACTTGTTTTATATTTTGTTTTTGTTCAGTTGGAAGATTAATATTATTGTTTGCTAAAACCTGATCATTTTGGTGATAATAAAACTTCTAGAAAACATAGTTTCTCTAATATTATTTAGGAGAAATTGCAAATATATAATCCATGGCAATAAATTATACTTCTGCATTTTATGTTATCAATTTCCAGCCGTATTTTTGCTAACCTGGGCATTTAATTTGCCCAAACTTCCTACTTGAGTCACTAATCATCACAGAGAAGTGTGAATGCTTTGTTGTTTATTCACAATATCTATATACAAAAAGCTTCTTTCTCAAAGCAAATATCATTGTTATTATATAAAAATGCTGACAAAATTTTATTGGTGAAAAAAGTACAAATTTTTTACTTGATCCTCATGGTTCCTTTTACCACTGAAGCCCAAAAAGTTCAAGTCATAGTGACAAATATTATAATCTGGCATTAAGACTGAATAATCTTTCTGCTTTAAAATAATAAAAAAATACAGTTGGAGACAAAGGGTGGAGATAAATGTATTACACTGTTACAGAGAATTGAGGAATGGAAACACTTCATCTTTCCAGTTATAAATAAGGATATTTATCTTCACTCTTTCTGTCTCAACTTAACATTTTTCAGATTTTTAACTAGGACTGGCTGTTCTGTCCTAATTTTTTCCTGAAGCTTCCTTTATTTCAAGGCCCTGATGGTTTTGCAGCTGCTGAAATAGTTCTAATGTCCAGTTGCGTTTCATTATTGTCATTCCTGCAAAACCTAATGAAAAATCTTCAACACCATTTACTTTCTGTTTCAAGTTCAGACTCTTCAAATAACAATCAGGACAAGAAGTATTTGGTAAACCTCACACCACATCATAGTTAAAGATTGTGCCTGTGAAAAACAAAATGACCCTCATCCAAAAGAAGAATTTAGAATGTTTTCCAGTGAAACAGAGGAAGCAAGGTATGAAGGCAGAAAGGGAAAAAGAACAAAGCTCTTATTCTTCTATAATCACAGAGGTGCCAACAATTAAGAACCATTAAACTCAGTAGGTTAGTAGATCAGGCAGTATCTCTGGAGAGAGAAACAGAAGTAATGTCTCAGGTTGATGATCTTTCATCAGAACTGGGAAAAGTTTAAAAAATGAAAGAAGTTACAAATTGAAGTGAAGAGTTTAGGGCCAGAGAAAACAATAGGGAATGTTTGAGATGCACTAGAAACTAGAATTAAATTACACAAGTAAAAGAAAAAGTGTGTTAAAGGAGAGAAGAGGTGTAAACGGAAAGAAACAAATGCAAACCAATATCTAAATGATGCCTTATCAAAGGCCTTCTGAACATCCAAATGCACAAAATCAACTATACATCTACTTTATGCTAGTTACACCTCAATAATCTCTTATGGAATTATCAAATGTAATTCCATAAGGGATCATCCTTCCTTTTCTGCATACAAACGGACTGTTCCAGCTGCAACTTGATGGTGCACTCTGTCACTTGTAATGACACACACACTCCCCTCTCATGGCACTCAGCACTTTTTCCCCTCCCTTTTATATAACCATATAACCGTATAACAATTACAGCACGGAAACAGGCCATCTCGGCCCTTCTAGTCCATGCCAAACGCTTACTCTCACCTAGTCTTCTAAATTATCCTTTCAGATGATGCAGTAATTCCACCAATTTATTGCAATTAGAACTCACGGTGTGTTGTTCTGGCAAAAATAAAACCAATGCAGATTTGTTAACCACTTACAGAATACCTCTTTAATAAGTCTCCAGGAATGATCCTGAACTTCTGTTTGCCTATCACCTTCATTCTTCATTAAATTCACACTCCAGCCATTCTGTTATATAACAGTGTCAAACTGTTTCACCAAAGCCATAACTAAGCTTGTGGAACAGATTTCATCATTTGACCAAAATACATTAGAGCCTTCAGGATCCTGCATAGAATTTAACAATTTCAGAAAACTAGCCTTTTCAGTTGAGTCACACCTGGCCAGTTCTGATGTAAGTTTGTGTAACGATCATCTTTTCTATCTCATAGTTTCACATTTTTCCCTTATTTCTTCTCATTCATCTCTGGCTTATATGCTTTCCAGACATATCAGTTGAAATGAACAAGCCTTCACCACCTTCTCTCAGCTGGCACCAGAATCTCTCTCAATGTCCACCCCATTACACACAAATACTTTACTCTCACCATCCTTCATGTTCCTTGTTACTTAAAACATTTGATTTCCAATTTTGAAGAAAAATATAACCAAAGCGAAATGTTAACTCTGGTTTTCTTCTCCATAGATTATCTCACCTGTACTTTTGTCGTCAGGGTCATAATGTTGTATAGCATTGCAAAAGGCTCTTCAGCCCATACTTGTCCATGCCAACCAATATGTATATTCAGGTTAATCCCATTTCCTAGTATTTGACCAGTATCCATCTGAAGTCTTAACATCCACATAACCACCCACATACTTCTTAAATGTACCTAATTTACCTGCCTCAACCACCTCCTCTGGCAGCTGGTCCCACATACTGTATATACCACTCAATGTGCAAAAAAATTGCACCTCAAGTTCTTAATAAACCTTTAATCTCCAACCTTAAAACTCTGTCCTCTAGTTTTCATTTCCCCAACCCTGGAGAAAAATCTATTCATCCTACTTATGGTCCTCATGATTTTTGTAAACCTCCATGAGATCACCCCTCAGTCACCTATGCTCAGCCTACTTAACCTCTCCCTATAACTCAGTCTCTGGAGTCCTGGCAAAATCCTTGTAAACTTTTTTTGCATTCTTTCCAGTTTAATCATATCCTTTGTTTAAAAGGGTGAGAAAAAAATGAACACAGTACTCCAAATGCGGCCTCACCTATGTCTTGTACAATCTCAACATAACCTTCTAACTTCTAAATTCAAAGTACTGATTGATGAAGCCCAGCATGCCAAAAAACTTCTTCACTATCCAATCTACCCATGACTCCACTTTAAGAGAACTATAAACCTATACCAGAGTAATATACACAAAGTATTGGAGGAACTCAACAGGTCAGTCGGCATCTATGGAGAGGAATAAAGAGCCAATGTTTTGGGCTGTGACCCTTCATTAGGACTCCTGCTAAGTTCCTCCAGCATTTTGTGTGTGTTACTCTGGATTTCCAACATCTGCAGAATCTTTTGTGACTATGCATCTATACTACATGTCCCTCAGTTATACAACAGTAGCCACGAGGCTTCCATTCAATATAAGTCTTACCTTGATTTGTCCTTTCAAAATGTAATACTTTTCTGAACAAAATTTTCATTTACTTTTGAACAGCTTCCATGGTTTTCTTTGTTTCGTGACTGTCTGGAAAAACAAATCTCAGAGTTGTATACTTGCAACATATTTTGATAATAAATGAACCTTGAATGCTACTTTTGTGCCCTGATTCACTTGATCACAGCTGCCTGTTTTCTAAATCAATTTCAGGGCTACTAGTCCACATACAGTGACTGAATGTTGACCACACTTCTGGTCACCCTGCTTCCCTAAAGGACTCCATTCCATTGTCCCAGTTTCACCATCCCTGCCACATTTTCTCTGATAATAACACCTTTCAATTCTATGTTCATCCAGTCTTTTTTTCCCCTCAGTCCACCTACCCAGCCAATCAAGATCCAGCAGCAGTTCTTAATACTCCTTCTCGCTGTTTATGCCATAATATATTTTAATTTCAGCAGCAAACTTACTAACTATTCCTTGTGTATTCCCATCCTAATCATTGATACAAATGGCACATTAGAATGGGCTCAGCACCGACTCCTGGGGTACACCACTAATCACTGACCTCCAGTCTGAGAAACTTCCTTCCACCATCATCCTCTATTTTCTATCATCCAGCCAATATTGTATCCCATCTGCTAGCTTTCCTTGGATGCCATGCAATCTAACCTTCCACAGCAGCCTACCATGTGGAAGCTTATCAAAAGTCTTAATTAAATTCATGTGTATTTTGTCTCCTACCTTTTCCTCATCAGCTTTCCTTGTCACGTCTTCAAAAAACTTAATCAAATTTGTAAGTCAAGATCTCCCATACACAAAGCCATGCTGGGTTGTTCCTATAAGCACCTGCATTTCCAAATGTAAGTATAATGTGTATTGTCTATTTTTCAGTATATTGTCTACCACTGATAACTGACTAATGAATCTATAATAACCAGGTCTATCCTTACAGCCCTACTTAAATAAATTCTCAACATTTGCTATCTCCAGTCTTCTGGCACCTCACCAGAGGATAGCGATGTTATAAATATCTCTGTCCTATTTTCTTCCTCGTCATATTTTTCCATTAATATATTTTTTTAAATCTCTTCTGTTTCTTTTCTTTGGCAGGCACCCCTTGCTCCCTTTTTGCCCACCTACTTTATTTTTTGAGTGAACTCTGGTTTCCTCTAGGTATTTTATTTTATTTAGAGATATAGTGTGGATCAGGCCCTTCTGGCCCAACGAGCCATGCTACTCACCTATCACTAGCCTAATCACAGAAAAATTTACAATGACAAATTAACCTGCTAACTGGTACGTTTTTGGAGTGAGGGAAGTTCGCAGCACCAGGAGGAAACCCACGCGATCACGGGGGAATACATACAAAATCCTTACAGTTGGCGCTGGAAATGCCCTGAGCTGTATTAGCATTATGCTGCACTCCTGAGGGAAGGATCCTGCATTCGTATGGTCTCTCTGTCTCTCTCTCTCTCTCTCCCTCCCTCCCTCCCTACCCCCCCCCCACAATGCTGTGGGAGGATGGTACTGAAGATCTGGGTGTGCGGTTTATGGATTGAACTATAGTTCACTTGTACTCTATCAATTTTATATTTTTACTTTCTGTGTTTTTACCCATTCTTTCGTGTTGCCATTTGTGCATTTTGTTTGTTGCACATAGGGAGGGGTTTGATGTTCTTGTTACCGTTTGTGCAATTTGTTTTTTTGTACATGGGGGGGTGGATGTTATTGTTACCTTTTGCGTGATTTTTTTTGTGGGGGGGGTGTTGATGTTTTTCTTTTGAACGGCTTCCACTGTTGTCTTTGTCTGGAGAAAACAAACCTCAGAATTGTATATTTGCTACATACTTTGATAATAAATGAACTTTGAATGCTACTGTGGTGCCCTGATTCACTTGATCACAGCTGCTTGTTTTCTAAATCCATTTCAGGGCTACTGGTTCACAAACAATGACTGAATGTTGACCACGCTTCTGGTTGCTCTGCTTCCCAAAAGGACTCCATTCCATTGCCCAGTTTCACCATTCCTGCAATTCTATGCTCATCCAGTCTTCTTTTTCCCTCAGCCATGGCTTCCCCTCCACCATTATTTTTTCCCTCTACATCATCTGTTACATTTCCCGCATTTTATTCTCACACTGTCACCTTCCCACCCAGAACAAGGATTTCCAGAATGCATTGTATAAAATGTTCTGCATGCAGAAATTTCCTCTATAGGAGGTAACATATTTTAAAGATAGAATATTGATTATCTTAGAAGTAACAAAGAGTAAGTGTAAATGTGTCTTCTTTTCCAGGTTAGCGAGTTGCAACAGCTGGTATTCCACAGGGACTGGTGCTGGAATCTGTACTCTTTTACAATATATGGAAATAACATGGATGAAGATATCACAGATATTGTTGTTCTGTTTCCTGATGACACAAAGATAATGAAAAGCACATGACATTATTACAACAGGATTTTCTTAACCTATCACTGATAGGTCAAAAATATGGCTGCAGGAGTGTATGTCTAAAAAATGTAAAATCATCCATTTTAGCAGGAAATATAAAAATGTACATCATCTAAAGATTGCAGAGCTTCAAGATGCAGAAGGAACAGGGTGTCCATGATTTTCAAAAGACTGTCCTGCAGATATAGTAAGTAATTAGGAAATAAATTAGAATACTGTGTATTATATGATTGCTTCTTATGAAAAGTTTTTCTGTTTTTATTTGTATATTTGACCCAATATTTGTAGAAGCCTCCTCTGTAATATTGGGTTTACCTGGACAACATCGACTTTGGGCCATCTGTATTCAAACGAACAAAGCCTACATATGCCCTTGCTAGTACTTATCGAACAAGTGATAAACTTAAAACATATTTAACTGATGAAGGTGTGTGTAGTAGGAATGCTCATTCTGAGTCCACATTATAAACTTATTATTGCTGACCACTAATACCACTGTTTGAACAGCAAATTCCATCCCCTCATTCAATCCTGCTGTTGCAGTTATTAAGCTTCATACATTCCCGTTATTATCCCCACTATGCTTACCTTACGACATCATTTTCACAATGCAGCCTTTACTCTTGCTGCAGAACACTGTCCATCATATTTAATTATCTCTGCCACATGCCCCAGTAACTATACTGCCCTTTCTTTACAACCTGACCATCTCTCTTTCTGGCCATTGGTCTTTCTCTTTTCCCTTTAGTAGTTTATTGGTTGGTGGATGCTGATGTTATAATGGTGGAACCTTGAGGTTCAACTTTATAGTGAGATGCTACCTTTAAATATGCATTTATAATTTTGTTTTATTTTAATCCTCTGGATTTTTACAAAATAAAAATAGACAGAAATGTGGTCAGTCTTCATATCATATATTTATGAACTCAGCCCAATCATAAAAATAAATGCATGAAGAACAATGCCAAGACCAACACTGTTGATGATATTTAGGTTAGCTGTATCTCCACCCAAGTGAACAAGGTTTAAATGAAATTATCCCTGGCTTTACCCTTTTTCCAAGAATATAAGAGTGCAAGATCACAAGAAATGAGTTGCACTGAGCCATGTAATTACTCAAGTCTGTTTACTTACTTACTGGCTGTTATGCCAGCTGGGGTTTAGGGCAGCAATGTCGGTCTTCCATCTCTGTCTGTCCAAGCCCATCTTCTCTACTGTGCCTCAGGGTCCTCACTTTTGCCTCTATGTTACAGTGCCAAGTTGTTTTTGGGCTTCTGCATTTCCTCCACCTTTCAGGGATCCAGTGAAGTACTACCTTGATGATACAGTTAGCCTCTCTTTTTACCATGTGCATACATTCCAGAAACCAATTTTGCTCTTGGTCTTGGCAGTGTTCAGGGCTTCCTTTATTGTGCCAGTGGCTTCCTCTCAGTTTACACTACTGTCAGCTATGCAAGTCCCAGGTGGAGACTCAAGAATACCATCACACACAGATGTAGAAGGATTCCTCATTGCTGCTTCTGTAACAATTTTGTTTGACCAGTCAGGGTTGTTAGTCCTGAGCACTGGTGGACCACTTTTAGTCTGGCCTCTACCCTTTGATCTGTTGTTGAACGTGGCTGACCTTACCAAGAGCTAAAGCATGAAGCTCTGACTCCAGACAGCATAGCCCTCCGGGTCATTTAGGTACACAGGCCTCCAAGTCATGACCACATTTGTGGTCCTTTTAGAGGCAAGTCTACTTTGTCATTAAAATAACAGCAGATCATCTACCTTACTTGTCAACCCAATCAACATGTCCAAGAAACAGACCTACAGATGCTAGAAATCTGAAATCAAAGGACAACATGGTGGTAATATTAAGCAGGCCAGGCAGCATCTCTATCTTAGACCTCCACAGATGTTGCACTTGTTAAATATTTCCAACATTCTTTCTTTTTATTTCAATACTCACATCCCTTAGTTCTCACTACGTCCGAAAGAATATTGTCCGACCTGTCATAATAACATTAAGAACAAATGTAGGGTTTAAGCACCTCAAACCTACATAATCAAACAAATCCATGAATAATCTGATCATTGGCTTTAATTATGCTTTGCTGCCAATCTCCAAAGCCTTGATTCAAATATACATTGATAAATATTTCTCAATATTTGAACACAAACAGTTAACTTCTACAATGGCTTGGGTGGGATAAGCAGTCTTACAACAACATTTTTAAATTCTCTCTGAATTTTAATTGTTTCAATGAGAATTCAGGTGAAGTCGAATGAATTAGGACCAGTTTCATTGCGAGATCTGTAATGGAAAGGGTGAGCAGCTTCAGGTTCCTGGGTGTTAATATCTCAAAGGATCTATCCTGTAGATGTAACAATGACTAAGGTGGGTCAGCATTCTTAGAAGTTTAAGGAGATTCGTCATGGTTACATCATAGCCTGGTACAGAAACTGTCATGTACACGAAAGTAAGAGGAAGAGAGGGTGGTGGACTCAGCCATCATGCATGCAGCTCTTCCCACTATCAAGGGCATAGAAACATAGAAAACCTACAGCACAACACAGGCTCTTCAGCCCACAATGCTGTGCCGAACATGTACTTACTTTAGAAATGACCTAGGGTTGCCCATAGCTCTCTATTTTTCTAAGCTCCATGTACCTATCCAGGAGTCTCTTAAATGACCCTACTGCATCCGCCTCCACCGCTGTCGCTGGTAGCCCGTTCCATGCACTCACCACTTTCTGCATAAAAAACTTACCCCTGACATCTCCTCTGTACCTACTTCCAAGCACCTTAAAACTGTGCACTCTCGTGCTAGCCACTTTTGCCCTGGGAAAAAGCCTCTGACCTTCCACACGATCAATGCCTCTCATCATCTTATACACCTCTATCCGGTCACCTCTCATCCTCCGTTGTTCCAACGAGAAAAGACCAAGTTCACTCAACCTATTCTCATAAGGCATGCTCCACAATCCAGGCAACATCCTTGTAAATCTCTTCTGAAACCTTTCTATGGTTTCCACATCCTTCCTGCAGTGAGCGACCAGAACTGAGCACAGTACTCCAAGTGGGTCTGACCAAGGTCCTATATAGCTGCATCATTACCCCTCGGCTCCTAAACTCAATCCCGGGATAGATGAAGGCCAATGCACTGAACGCCTTCTTAACCACAGAGTCAACCTGTGCAGCAGCTTTGAGTGTCTTACGGACTCAGACCCCAAGATCCTTCTGACCTACAAGAGGAGATTTCTCAGGAACATTAAGGGCACCCACCATCCAGACTAATCCCTCTTCTTGTTGCTGCAATCAGGCAAGAGACACAGGAGTCCGAACATCCACACCTCAAGGTTCAACAATATCATCTCCTCTACTTGAAATTAATTGAAATATCCTAATTCTGCCTCAGACTATATTTCCCTTAACCTGTCCTCATTTTGTTATGTGTATTTTTGTTTATTTTGTCATGTACATTCTGTAAAATTTATGTTAATTTCAGTTTACGCAATTTATGTTATCGTGTTTGTAATGTATTGTGCTGCTGCTGCTGCAAAAATCAAATTTTCATGGCATTCATACCCTTGGTACATATGCCCATCTATATCTAGTGGTGTTGTTGCTTGAATGAAGTCAACAGAGGAATGTACTGGTAGATACGAAATAGCTACTTTATTCAACGAAACAAGTCACTGCAGGCGCCATATGGAGATGCTTTTGGGTGAAAAGTCTGCTGGCCCAATGTAAGGTTTGATATTTTATGTGCTAAACATCAAAGGACAATTCCATATTTACAATATGTCTACAATGCTTTCTTTGAAACTATAAAATTCACACCTCGCAATTCTCACCCACACCACAGACATCCAAATGAATTTTACTCAGCATTGTCAGGATGGGATTATTGGCTTCTAGGAATTGGTTGTTCAGAGTTGCACTCCAAATTAAATCCACAATTTATGCTCAGGAATGAACACTGGTGGCCAAAGTCATTTGCTAAACGAAAATGTGCTAATCCCAAAAATTGCCCCAGCAAGTGAAATGAGAAGTTATATTAAACTTTAGAGGCTTTTAATGTGGAGGGCAACAAGATAGATGTTGGGAGGCTATTTCCTTTGGCTGAAGAGTTGAATACCAATGGGTCACAGTCTCCACTGAGGACTAAAATAAGGAAAAAAAAGATAAATTATGACAATAAACATGAACTTGAATAATAGTCATTTTTCTAAATTCAAGACAGTATTGCATCATTCTGCTCAGTCTTTCTTAAAGGACAATTCTCTTTATTCAATTTTAGTAAGAACATTTTGATTTTCTCCCTGACCTGTCCATGTACTTTTGCAATGAAAATGAAATTATTTTTCTGTTTTATTTCTAATTTCTAGAATCTGAAATGCATTGCTTTTTATTGCAAGATTGTTGGGTCATCCTCAAAAATTACTGTACCAGTGACTCAACAACCAAAGAACCAAAACCCCAACAGAAGACAATTCAAAAGGTTCACAACCCTCTGACAGAAGATAGTTTTCATTATCTCATTTCTGATAGAAGATACATTTCCTTATTTTAGTCCTCAGTGGAGACTGTGACCCATTGGTATTCAACTCTTCAGCCAAAGGAAATAGCGTCTCAACATCTATCTTGTTGCCCTCCACCTTAAACGCTTCTAAAGTTTAATATCACTTCTCATTCCACTAAACTTCAGAGAGTATTGACCCATCATCTTTGATTTGTCCTTATATGTCAATCTTTTGATACCAGAAATTAATCAAGTAAGAGTATACAGTACAAAGCATGTACAGTACATATTTAAGACAATGAACCCAATTCTGCACATAGCACTTCAATGCAGACTTGCATGGTTTCAGTTCACTTACTCACTTAGCCTTGTATTGTTCAGAAGCTTATATCCAGCTTGCTCTTTCATCCCATTTATGTATTTACATTACAAACAGCTGAGTCTTCAGTTCTTGTAGCCTGACAACTGCGAAGACTAGCCAGGTTATTCTATTTCGTTTCCTATTCTTTAACCAATTGTATATCCTTGTTAATATATTTCATCAAACTTCTCCTGGATAGGTACATGGAGCTCAGAAAAATAGAGGGCAATGGGTAACCCTCGGTAATTTCTAAGGTAAGGACATGTTCGGCAGAGCTTTGTGGGCCGAAGGGCCTGTATTGTGCTGTAGGATTTCTATGTTTCTGTGTCCTTATTTGGTCTAAGAACTTTTGCACATTTCTACAGATGTACTATGGAGAGCATGCTAACTGACTACATCACCATCTGGTATGGGGGGGTTGCTGCGCGGAGCTACTGCACAGGATCAACGCTGTAAGCATAGTTAGCTCCATCATGGCCACTAGCCTCTGTAGTACCCAGGACATCTTCAAGGAATGATGCCTCAAAAAGGCAGCATCTATCATTAAAGACTCCATCATGCTGGTCATGCCTTGTTCTCAATGCTACCATCAAGCATTGATGATAGCTCAACGATTCAGGAACAGGTTCTTCCCCTCTGCCATCAGATTTCTGAATGAACATTGAACCCATGAACACCACCTCACTATTTTTATTTCCATTTTTGCAGTTCTTATCTAATTTAACCATATAATATATATTTACTGAAATTCATGTTTTTCTCTTCTATTATGTATTGCATTGTACTGCTGCTGCAAAGTCAACAAATTTCATGACTTAAGCCAAAGATATTAAACCCGATTCTGATTCCATTTTTACAGCTACTACTGAGAACACAAAACAATATATCCACTCACTGATTTCACCTTATCACATAATTACTTAGACCTTCAAGAGCTACTGAATGAATAAATGTGAACCATCTCAATTTTTCCATGGCTATCAAATTCAATGATTTCCTGTTTTCTGTGCGTCTCAATTTCCTGGTAAGTAACTATTTTTATCTCATTAAGTGTAAGGACAGTGCAGTTGTATTAGACTTCTTGACTATACATTATATAGCTAGGTTGTGATATCAAAATTTCAGAATCATGTAATTCTTTCTGTAAAAATTCATAAATTTAATTTTAAAAATCAGCATTTTACAAACATTTAAATATATTTTCTGTGAGATTCAATAGATTCAGGTGGCAGTTAAAGCAATAGAGCACCAATGAGTACTTCATGTTCTGGAGGTATTTGCTTAATAAAGAACTAAATTGAGATTCACTGATAATATGTTCATCAATAATAATAATGCTTTAGGAGCACGACTGCGCAAGCACGTGGATGTCAGCCAGTGAGAACAGTGAGGAGAGTTCAAAAGGTGATGGTTATTTCTTCAGCCGTTTGAACAGGGCACGACTGCGCAAGTGCATTGACGACAGCCAGTGAGAACAGCGAGAAGACTTTAAAAAGGAGACAGCCTTATAGAATGGGCGACAGAGTAGAGGGAGACAGAGTAGGAAGGCTTTGGCTCAACGGGGCTTCAGCAATAAAGGGTTGAGGCGAGGTAGGTTATCTGTGTAGAATACAGACAGAAAGTATGTGTGTGATGCCGGTTTTCTGTGCTCGGTGTCAGCTGTAGGAGGTCCTGGAGACTCCCAACCTCCTGGATGGCCACATCTGCACCAGGTGGGTCGAGCTGCAGCTCCTCAGGGACCGCGTTAGGGAACTGGAGATGTAGCTTGATGACCTTTGTCTGGTCAGGGAGATTGAGGAGGTGATAGAGAGCAGCTATAGGCAGGTAGTCACTCCAGGGCCTGGGGAGACAGGTAAGCAGGTAACAGTCAGGATAGGGAAAGCCAAGAGGTAGATGCTAGAGAGTACCCCTGTGGCTGTCCTCCTTAACAATAAGTACTCCTGTTTGAGTACTGTTGGGGGAGATAGCCTACCTGTGCCTCTGGCACAGAGTCTGGCCCTGTGGCTCATAAGGGTAGGGAAAGGAAGAGGATGGCAGCAGTGATAAGAGACTCTATAGTTAGGGGGTCAGACAGGCGATTCTGTGATGCATGAAAGAAATGCGGTCGGTGGTTTGCTTCCCAAATGCCAGGGTCCGGGATATTTCTGATCGCATCCATGATATCTTGAAGTGGAAAGGAGAACAGCCAGGAGTTGTGGTACATATTGGTACCAACGACATAGGTAGGAAAAGGGAGGAGGTCCTGAAAACAGACTATAGGGAGTTAGAAAGGAGGCTGAGAAGCAGGACCTCAAAGGTCGTAATCTCGGGATTACTGTCTGTGCCATGTGACAGTGAGAAGAGGAATAGAAAGAGGTGGAGGATAAATGCGTGACTGAGGGATTGGAGCAGGAGGCAGGGATTCATATTTCTGGACATTGAGATCTCTTTTCGGGCAGGTGTGACCTGTACAAAAAGGACGGATTGCATTTGAATCCCAAGGGGACCAATATCCTGGTGGGGAGATTTGCTAAGGCTTTTGGGGAGAGTTTAAAATAGAATTGCTGGGGGGTGGGAACTGAACTGATGTGAGGGAGGAAAGGGAGGTTGGCTTACAAATAGAGAAAGCTTGGAGACAGTGTGAAAGAGGGGATAGGCAGGTGATAGAGAAGGTACGCGCTCAGAATGATGGTTTGAGATGTGTCTATTTTAATGTGAGGAGCATCATGAACAAAGTGGATGAGCTTAGCATGTGAGTCAGCACTTGGAGCTATGATGTTGTGGCCATTACAGAGACTTGGATGGTGGAGGGGCAGGAATGGCTACTTCAAGTGCCAGGCTTTAGATGTTTCAGAAAGGACAGGGAGGGAGGCAAAAGAGATGAGGGCGTGGCACTGTTGATCAGGGATAGTGTCACGGCTGCAGAAAAGGAGGAAGTCATAGGGGGGTTGTCTACGGAGTCTCTGTGGGTGGAAGTTAGGAGTAGGAAGGGGTAATAACTCTACTGGATGTCTATTATAGACCACCCAATAGTAAAAGGGACATCGAGGAGCAGAGAGGGAGACAGATTCTGCAAAGGTGTAATAATAACAGGATTGTTGTGGTGGGAGATTTTAATTTCCCAAATATTGATTGGCATCTCCCTAGAGTGAGAGGTTTAGATGGGGTGGAGTTTGTTAGGTGTGTACAGGAAGGTTTCTTGACACAATATGTAGATAAGCCTACAAGAGAAGAGGCTGTACTTGATCTGGTATTGGGAAATGTGTTTCTCCCGTTCATCCACCACCAGCTGGCTTTCAATGAGTTTCACTTTCACTATTTATTCTCAA
Source organism: Mobula hypostoma (assembly GCF_963921235.1). Taxonomy (NCBI): domain Eukaryota; kingdom Metazoa; phylum Chordata; class Chondrichthyes; order Myliobatiformes; family Myliobatidae; genus Mobula; species Mobula hypostoma. The sequence goes on from NC_086112.1 coordinate 39,051,983, forward strand.
AACTTGCAGACCAGGGAGGTGAAATTCAGAAAATATTTATCAGACAGGCTAGGTGAGTTTGGCCAAAAATTACTCTTAGTTTTAAGATCAGTTACTTCAATTTTATGTACTTCAATTGTTTTTTTTAAAACTGAGACTGAATACCATAACAATTTACTAATTTCTTATCCTACTAGTATCCGTGTGTAGTATCACAATGGCTTAAGTACATAGTTTTTCCATCTAAGAAGGACTCTCTGCCTCAAGTAGGTTGATTTTTATGACAGTGTTGTGTCAGTTAAGTACTGGAAAAGCTCAACTCTGAGGAAATCACGTGACTGCAGAACAAGTTGGTCTCTTTTGAGTTTTCAGAACACTATTTTAGGTGAAGTGGCATGCGCAGTGTGAGAACGCACTGAACACTGAAGTTAAACAAATTGCTGTGGCATGTAGATTGGCTACTGTAGAGCAAAAGTACCACATGCAGTGCAGCTACATGATAGTGGATCCTGTTAAGGTCCAATCTATGATCCTGCAGAAGGATTGGACCCCAGATGATAATGTAATTGAGGTACACCCCACCCAACCCCAGACACATGAAAGTTAAAGAGGAAAGTTGGAATGCTGATGAACAGAATCAAGCTGCAGTGGCTGTCCCTACTAGCAATGAGAACACTATCAATAATTAACTATACTACCACAGAGTTACAGGATTTAGCCCAAAGGCTGCGTAAGCAGCCAGGGGAATCCTTGCCCAGCTGATTTACCAACCTATGGGATTTAGGAGCCACCCAACTCCTTTTTTTAATGTGCTAAATTGATTCAGTTAGGATCCTTAACTATCAACCAATTGGTCCTTGCTGAATTTCTGGCTGGTCAGGCTGACAGAACTGAATGCTCCATGTGGTCAGTGGCCATACGACCTGTCGTGCTCACTACCATGCCCTTTTGGATTGGGGATGCATCTCCTCATCCCTGGAAACCCCCCTTCCAGAGGCTATTTCATATCTCCCTGATATGGCAAGACAATCTGCCATTTATAATAATAGTGTTTTAACTGCCCTGAGACTGTTCCTTTTCCCTTGGTATGCGTAACCAATTGATGGAATGGGTATCTTCACATTGGAAAGGTATCTTGCTGGCTCTGCAAGAGCTAGCTGAGGTTGGACTGTTGCAGAGACTAGCAGTCTATTCAGCCAACATGAAGGGTCAGATGTAAATCAGGAACAGCTGCATGTTATGCTTGGTAGTTACAAAACATAATAATGGTGATGAGGAAGTTTTAAATGATCCTCAGACAACTGCCTAACTTTTGAAGCACAGCAAGATGTTTAAGTTAAAAAAAACAGAGACTTTTGAGTTTAAAAAATATGGTTTCTTTGGAAAAATCGACAATCAAGTTAAAAATGCAGACAATGGAATAAATTAATGGGTTCATAAACAGTAAAAATGTTTTAATAATCATAAATGAAAACAAGCAAAAATGGCCTGCTACATCAAATAGATGCCTTCAATTGCACAAGATAATTGGATACTATATATTTGCGAATTGAGCAGTATTTTGAAGAAAATGAAATAGCCAATGCTAAACAAGTGCCAGTTTTGCTATGCATACTAGGTGGAAGAGCATACAGTTTGTTTAGAAGTTTGACTGCTCCAACCAAATCAACTGAAATAAGCTTTGCTGATATTGTGAAAGTAATGCAGGAACACTTAGAACTGAAACCATTGTTGATTACAGCATCCTTCAGGTTTCATAAGCGGAATCAAAAGGAAGGGAAGTCCATTTCAGCATAGGTAGCTGAATTGAAGGAATTGTCTGACCATTGTTGGTTCAGTGATGGGCTTAATGATGCATGGAGAGATCATTTAGCTTGTGGAATCTTACAAGAAAACATTCAAAAACAGCACCTAACAGAAGCACAACATACATTTTAAACGGCAGTTGAAATAACTGTATCAATGGAAACAGCAGACAGAAACGCAAATGAGTTGCAGTCAGCAATTAAAGTGAGCATGAACAAAATTGCAACATCTTAACAGAAACCTGCCTGGCCGAACAAATTGTGTTACCATTATGGCAATCCTTTGAGAAGAAAACATTTCAGCAATGTGGACTTAGCTAAGTCCTACAAAATGGAGCCTATGCAGATTTAAAGGAAAAACTTGCAGAAAATGCAACAAAGTAGGACACATACAAAGAACACTTTGGGCAGACAAGATAAATGGACTGCACAGGAAAGAGAAAAAGATGTTAAAAAATCTAGTTAGAGTTTCAAAAAGAGCACTACTCTACATGCTGTTGATAATAAAATTGATAATAATGAGAGTGGCACAGGACTTGGTAGCCTTGAGATTTAAAAAGTGAAAACTAACAAGCAAGTTAGCTTACTCCAGAAGTGAACGGCAATTTAATGAAAATGGTATTGGCCATAGCTTGGCTGTTTCAGTCATTCCACAAAATAATTCTGAATAGCATTTCAAAGGTACTGAACTGAAGCCTGCAGATATACAACTAAGAACTTATACTGGAGAAAAGGTAACTCCTGTGAGAATGACATTTGTATTGGGCTTGTATGTAGTAAAATCAGGAGGACCAGCATTGTGGGGTCGTGAGTGGATGAGATAACTTGAGTGGAGATCCACCCACCTTTTGCGTGCCATATTCCCTGCAATAGAGTCATCTGAAAGCAAATTAAGAAAGGACCTGGATAATACTACAGCAGTGTTCAGGGATGGCATTGGAAAACTCAAATATATCAGGGGTAAAATAGTGTTAAATGAAAATGACATATCCAGGTTTTACAAACCAGGTCTGGGTCCTTATACCATCTGTGATAAAGTAGCCAGTGAGCTAGATCTCATGATCAAGCTAAAGGAATTCTTTCCAAGGTTAAGTGGAGTCCATGGACAATAACAGTGGTCACAGTAGCCAGGATGGATAGGTCTGTCAGGATCCATGGTGATTTTATGGTCATCATCAAACCAGTTTTGAAAGTAGATCAATACCCTCTGCCCAGAATAGAGCACATCTTTGCAAACCTTTTTGGAAGGAAACACTTCAGCAAAGTGAACTTAGCTGAGGCCTATCTACAAATGGAGATGTTAGAAGAGTGTAAAGTGTTTGTCACCTTAAACACTCACAAAGGGCATTATCACTATAATAGGCTTATTTTTGGAGTAGCATCTGCGCCTGCACTCTAGCAGAAAATTTGTGGACCAGGTGCTGCAAGGCTGCCCAGGCACTCAGTGTTAACTGGATGACATCATTGTTACCTGTACGGATGACAAGGAACATCTCTGAAAACTCAAAACAATGTTAAAAAGATGAGAAGATTATGGACTCAGAGCACAATGCAACAAGTGTGAATTCCTTCAACCAAGCATCACTTAATGTGGTCACACCACTGATGCACAAGTTATGCACAAGTTTTACACAATTGTGCTGAGAAAATTCAAGCCAAAGGATGTGTCATAGTTGCAGTCAATTAGTACAACAGATTCCTGCCAAACCTGGCAACTTTTCTGTACACCTTGAACTCATTATTACAGATCAGAAAGAAATGGCAATGGACAAAGCAGAGTGAAGTGGCTTTCAAAACAGGTAAAGGAAATGGTGACATCAAACACTATACTCACACACTATGATCCACGTAGTCCAATGAAGTTTGCCTGTAGCACCTCGCCTTATGGTATAGATGCAGTCTACATGTTGTGAGTGATGGAAGTGAACGCTCTGTAGCCTTTGCATCACATTCCTTTACCCTCTGCAGAGCAAAATTATGCACAGATTGACAGAGAGAACTTGAGTCTGGTTTGGGATGTGAAACATTTTAACCAGTACCTGCATTGGAGAGAGTTTACCCTCATTACTGATCATTAATCATTGGTGTCCATTTTTAATCTACAGGAGGGTGTTCCACTAACAGCAGTAGCATGAATGAAGAGATAGGCTTTGTTTCATGGAGGACGCAATTACAAGATCAAATTCAAGATGATGACTAATCATGGGAATTTGATGGCCTGTCCCATTTACCTTAGAAAAGAAAATGCCTGAAAAAAATTACAAAAGAGGGCACTCCTCTTTACATATTCTCTCTAACGCAAATCAAAAGTCTCCCTATTATGACAGAGATGATCCAAAGGGAAACCAGAAAAGACCTCACACTGTCTCAAGTCAAAATGGCTGGAACGTGCAGCAGTAATCACAGTTCCTCCATTTTTACCGGCACCAGGATGAACTTGGCTTTGATGGCGAGTGCATTATATGGGGATTGAGAGGTATTGTACCATCCAAGCTGCGAGCTAAAGTGTTGGTGGAGCTACATGCCGAACATCTAGACACAGTCAAAATGAAAGTGTTGGCTTGAAGCTTTGTCTGGTGGCCTGGGATAGATCAGCAGATCGAGCAGCTTGCCTTGCATTGTTCAGAACACAAGCAGATTTAGAAGATGCCAAGAGCATCTGGGAGAAGAAAGGAGATGAAAGGTGTCCAGAGCTGTCAGAACCACTTCCTGTAGTCCCAGAGCCACCTCCTACAACCACTATATAGGTGGCCCCAGAACCCGAGATTGTTTCATAGCCACGAGTTTCACCTGACAAGCAGAGTGCCCTCCCTGATCAGGAAAGATGTTATCCCCCACAAGAGTTAGAAACCCTTCATAGCAATTTATTCTGCTGTGCATATCTATATAGTAGTTGTATTATATAGTATATTATGTAAATGAAACATAGAAATAAAGAAAACCTACAGCACAGTACAGGCCCTTCGGCCCACAAAGTTGTGCGAAACATGTCCCTACCTTAGAAATTACTAGGCTTACCCATAGCCCTCTACTTTTCTAAGCTCCATGTACCTATCCAAAGGTCTCTTAAAAGACCCTATCGTATCCGCCTCCACCACCGTTGCTGGCAGCCCATTCCACGCACTCACCACTCTCTGCATAAAAAAACTTACCCCTGACATCTCCTCTGTACCTACTCCCCAGCACCTTAAACCTGTGCCCTCTTGTGGCTGTCCTTTTCACTGGAGAATATTGAAGCAAAGTATTTATTATGTACCGACGCTACCTCCTCTGGCTCCACACACATTTCCACTCTCACTCCTGATTGGTCCTATTCTCACACAGTTCATCCTCTTGCTCTTCACATTCTTGTAAAACGCCTTTGGGTTTTCCTTAATCCTGCTCACCAAGGCCTTTTCATCATCCCTTCGAGCTCTCCTAGTTTAATTCTTGAGCTCTTTCCTGGCACCTGGAGGGTGGCTTATGTTGTCCCTCTCTTCAAGAAGGAAGGAAGAGAGAAAACAGGGAATTTTAGACAGGTTAGCCTGACGTCAGTGGTGGGAAAGATCCTGGAGTCAATTATAAAAGATGAAATTACGACACATCTGGATAGTAGTAACAGGATTGGTCCGAGTCAGCATGGATTTACAAAGGGGAAATCGTGCTGACTGATCTTCTGGAATTTTTAGAGGATGTAACTATGAAAATGGAAAAGGGAGAGCCAGTGGATGTAGTGTACCTGGACTTTCAGAAAGCCTTTGATAAAGTCCCACATAGGAGATTAGTGGGCAAAATTAGGGCACATGGTATTGGGGGCAGAGTACTGACATGGATTGAAAATTGGCTGGCTGACAGAAAACAAAGAGTAGCGGTTAACAGGTCCCTTTCGGAATGGCAGGCGGTGACCAGTGGGGCAGCGCAGGGTTCAGTGCTAGGACCGCAGCTGTTTACAATATATATTAATGACTTAGATGAGGGAATTAAAAGTAACATTAGCAAATTTGCCGATGACACAAAGCTGGGTGGCAGTGTGAAATGTGAGGAGGATGTTATGAGAATGCAGGGTAACTTGGACAGGCTGGGTGATTGGGCAGATGCATGGCAGATGCAGTTTAATGTGGATAAATGTGAGGTTATCCACTTTGGTGGTAAGAACGAGAAGGCAGATTATTATCTAAATGGAGTCAAGTTAGGAAAAGGGGAAGCACAACGAGATCTAGGTGTTCTTGTACATCAGTCACTGAAAACAAGCATGCGAGTACAGCAGGCAGTGAAGAAAGCTAATGGCATGCTGGCCTTCATAACAAGGGGAATTGAGTATAAGAGCAATGAGGTCCTTCTGCAGCTGTACAGGGCCCTGGTGAGACCACACCTGGAGTACTGCGTGCAGTTTTGGTCTCCAAATTTGAGGAAGGAGTGCAGCGTAGGTTCACAAGGTTAATTCCCGAGATGGCGGGACTGTCATATGTCAAAAGATTGGAGCGACTGGGCTTGTATACTCTGGAATTTAGAAGGCTGAGTGGGGATCTTATTGAAACAGATAAGATTATTCAGGGATTGGACACGCTGCAGGCAGGAAGCATGTTCCCACTGATGGGTGAGTCCAGAACCAGAGGGCACAGTTTAAGAATAAGGGGTAGGCCATTTAGAAAGGAGTTGAGGAAAAACTTTTTCACCCAGAGAGTGGTGGATATATGGAATGCTCTGTCCCAGAAGGCTGTGGAGGCCAAGTCTCTGGATGTTTTCAAAAAAAGAGATGGATAGAGCTCTTAAAGATGGCGGAATCAAAGGTTACGGGGATAGGGCAGGAACTAGATACTGATAGTGGATGATCAGCCATGATCACAGTGAATGGCAGTGCTGGCTTGAAGGGCCAAATGGCCTACTCCTGCACCTATCGTCTATTGTCACCCTTGTAATTTTCTAGAGCTCTAACAGTACCTAGTTTCTTGAACTTTTCATAGGCTTTTCTTTTCTTACGAGATTTTCCACATCCTTTGTATACCATGGTTCTTTTATCCTACCATCTTTTCCCTGCCTCAATGGAATATACCTATGCAGAACATCATGCAAATATTCTCTGAACATTTGCCACATTTCTGCCGTGCATTTCCCTGAGAACATCTGCTCCCAATTTATGCTCCCAAGTTCCTGCCTAACAGCATCACATTTCTCCCTACTCCAATTAAATGTTTTCCCAAATTTTCTGCTTCTATGCCTCCCTAGCCCTAAGCTAATGGAGACAGAGTTGTGATCACTACCTCCAAAATGCTCTCCCACTGAGATCTGACACTTGACCAGGTTCATATCCCAATACCAGATCAAGTACAGCCTCTGCTCTAATTGGCTTATCTACATATTGTGGCAGGAAACCTTCCTGAACACACCTAACACACTCCACCCCATTTAAATCCCTTGCTCTAAGGACATGCCAGTCGATATTAGGAAAGTTAAAATCACCCATTACCATAACCCTATTATTATTGCACCATTCCAGAATCTGCCTCCCTATCTGCTCCTCGATCTCTCTGTTACTATTGAAGGGTCTATAAATAACTCCCAGTAGAGTTATTGGTCCTTCCTTTTTCTGACTTCCACCCACAATGATTCAGTAGACAATCCCTCCATGGCTTCCTGCTTTTCTGCAGCCGTGATACTATCCCTGATTAGCAGTGCCACTCCTCGCCCCCCCCCCCTTTTGCCTCTCTCCCTGTCCCTTTTGAATCATCTAAAGCCCGGTACACTCAGCAGCCATTCCTGCCCCTGAGTCACACAAGTCTCTGTAATGGCCACAACATCATAGTTCCACATATTGATTCACGCTCTAAGTTCGTCTGCCTTGCTCATGATACTCCTTGCATTGAAAAAGATACATCTCAAACCAGCTGGCTGAGTGCTTCTTTGCTCTATCCTTTTGATCTTCTGACTCCTGCTCAGCAGCAACATGCCTGGTTCACCAATGGCTCTGCCATTGGAAGAATGGTCATTGTTATTGGAAGGCTGCTGCCTCTAACCCTTTCACCCAACAAGTCCTGGAGAAGGAGGGTTTGAGGAGTCTTGTCAATATGCAGAGCTTGTATCAGTTATACTGTTATTAAGCATGAAACCGAAGAAGCCAATATTTATACCAGTTCTTGGGCTGTTGCTGATGGACTTGCTATCTGCTTGCCTTGGTGGAACCCGCATCTTATACTTATATGGGACATCCGTTATAGGGGGATATTTGGAACCAATCATCACCTGTTACCATTGCAGTTTACCATGTCAACACCCATTTGAAAGATGATTCGTCGATGACAAGATTTAACAATATTGCTCACAAGCTCACTTGTGTTAACATGCATGGTGACATTAGGCCTCAGCCTCAAGTCACTTGCTCCGTGGGCCCATGAGTCTTCTGATCATTTTGGGGTACAGGGTGATATGGAGTGGTCTAGACAGTGGGGATTATTTGTTCCCACTGATATGGCTCATACAGCAGTAGGGAATTGTGGGCTATGTTTAGAAATTAAGGACTGACAGCTTTTAAAACAACCCGGCTGCCATTTGCCATGGGCGTGTTCCTGTTCACATTTGGCAAATAGATAATGTCAGTCCCCTTTCTTTACAGAAGCAATTCCAGTACCTCCTCACTATGGTGGACACTTATTCTGGTCTTTTGATGACAATCGCTGCTGTTACAGCCAATCAGGATGGTATACTTCGGGTATTAGAATACCTTGTTTCAATCTGAAATTCAATCTGATAATGGTTTGCACTCTTCAGGTTCCAGGGTACAAGTGTGGGCTGCTTCTAATAGTGTAGAAAGGGTCTTCCATGTCCGCTATTATCCTCAGGCCAGTGGTCCGAATGAACGAATAAATGGCCTATTAAAACAATAAATTTGTTTACTTACTCCTGCTCATAACTTATCTGGATAGTTACCTGTCCTTCCCCATGCGTTGTACAATTTGAACAACTACCCTTTGAAAAGAGGTACTCCCTTTTTGTTCCTGATGGCACAACTGAACATATTGATAAATAGTAATGCATTTCTGCAAGGGGGAGGGTAAAGTGTTCGTGGCATACAGGCCTTCCTCTCCAGTGGAGGGTGAGATTATTGCTGATGGACAATGAAATATACATTGGGTGATGGTACGAGAACAGACCCATCCTGTATCGGTAAATAAAGGTAAATTGGCTAGGAGGGAATGAAAACAATTCTAACTCTCTCTCTGCGTTTGTTTTTAAAGTTTCCTGCCAGAATGTTGCTTTATTCTGCTTTTATATTTGCTTTGTGCTTTGTTGGATTTCGGACTTCTGCTGAGATCCAACAAGCCGCTGATAACCTTGTGATTTGTGAAAATGATATTATTGTTTTGGAAAAAGATGTACTTTATGTGATATGTACTAATTGTGGGACTATAAGCGTGAGGGGATAAACCTAGAGTGCCAAGCCTCATAACTTTTTCTGTGAAACAAGTAATATGCCAAATTGATTGTAGTTTGACTCTTGCATCCTTATTCACAATGTAGTGCTTGTAAATCTTATTCATTCTGTTCGAATTGACAACAAAATGTTGTTAACACCCCCTAGGGATAAAGGCATATATTTTAATGTGAATGTTGAAGTTAATCATTGGATCTGTATAATTTTTCATATTTTAATAATTGTGATATTAGTTTTAATCATCTAAGGGATATTAATATGAAGTCTTCGTTTTAAGCATAAGGAAGAGTTCTGTATATTTTTCATCTGCCATACATTCAAGGGGTGGTACGTGTTACATTAAATTTTGTACTGTTCAAAATGATGATGTAACTGAACCCTTAGCTTGTGGGATCTGTATGTCTGTTAATGTTTGGAGAATGTTTGCAGATAGCAACTGGACTCTTTCTTAGTCTCAGGCACCATTAACATGAGGATGTCCTTTCATGACCAAATTTCTGTTGTTCACTTTTAGAGTTAGGGTTGATGAATTCTTTTTTCATGTTTGCATTCGGGCTTATTGCTTATGTATGTAAACCATAATGCCCTTTTGTGAGTCGGAGGAATATTGTACCCAAAGAATTGGTGGACTGGTGGATGAAGAGTGACCATTATGTGGCTGATTCCTTATTAAGTGGCTGATTCCTTAATGAGGGAATGCTGAACACTGTGTTGATGGACACAGGAAGTGTTTGAAAAAAGACAGGCTGTGTTGAGCCAATAGAACGAAGATTTTGTTTGTCACTGCGTGGCTCTCTTGCCTTCGTATTTATTGGGGGGTCTTTCCCTGGTTTTGATGGACTTCAACTGAGGACCAGAAATTGCAATCAGGCCTGTGACCAAGGGGTGGTTTCACCAGTGAGTCAGAATTTGGAGTTCACCAGGTGACAGCAATAATTAAGTGGTTTCTAAGAATTGTGAGCCCTGTAATCTTTTTGGAAATCATTGTGTCTTGCTACATAGTATTTTGTGTCATTTATTTGTGCCTTCTATTTTATGATAATAAATTAGGCTTGAGTTACTTTGTTGTGTTTGTAAACTTATTACCATATCCCCTGGACACTCAAACAGTTTGGTCTGATCAACCCAGCCCATTACAATCTCTCAAACCCATTCTCCTGCTCTCTCTTCATACCCTTTGACACCCAGAGCAATCAAGCACCTATAAACGTTTGCTTTAAATATACTCAATAACTTGGCCTCTACATCCGTCCATGGCAATGAGTTTCACAGGTTCACTATCCGCTGGCTAAAAGAATTCCTCCTCATCTCAGTTCTAAATGGACATCCCTCTATTCTGAGGCTGTCTGGTCCTAGACTCACCCACTATAGGAAACATCCTCTTTGCATCCACTCGATCAAGGGCTTTCAATATTCGAGATGTTTCAATAAGATTCCTGTTTACTCTTATAAACTTCAGCGAGTACAAGCCCAGAGCCATCAAATGCTCCTCATACATTAACTATTTCATTCCTGGAATCATTTTCGTCAATGTTCTCTGCACCTTTTCCAATGTCAGCACATCTTTTTTTGGTCAAGAGGACCAAAACTGCTCACAATACTCCAAGTGTGGTCTGACCAATTACTTAAAAAGCCTCAGTGTTAAATCCTGGCTCTTATATTCTAGTCCTCTCAAAAGAAATGCTGACATTACTTTTGCATTCCTTACTATCGACTCAACCTGCAAGTTAACCTTTGGGAATCTTACACAGGAACTCCCAAGTTCCTTTGCACATCTGAATGTTGCATTTTATCCTCATTTAGAAAATAGTCTACACCTTTATTCCTTCTGCCAAAGTGAATGACCATACATTTCTCTGCACTATATTCCATCTGCCACTTCTTTGCCCACTCTTCCAATCTGTGTAAGTTCTTCTATAGACACCCTGCTTCCTCTACACTACCTGCCCCTCCATCTATCTTTGTATCGTTCTTCAAACCTGGCACAAAGCCATCAATTCCATCATCCAAATCGTTGACATATAAAGTGAAAAGAAGAGGTCCCAATACCGACCCCCAGCGGAACACCACTAGTCGCCAGCAGAGGACCCCCTTATTCCCATTCTTTGCCTCCTGCCTGTCAGTCAATCTTCTATCCATACTCGTATCTTACCTGTAATACCATGGGATCTTGTCTTGTTAAGCAGCCTTGTGTGCGGCAACCTTGTCAAATGCCTTCTGAAAATTCAAGTAAAACAGCATCCATTGACTCTCCTTAGTCTATCCTGCTTGCTATTTCCTCAAAAAATTTCAACAGATTTGTCAGGTAAGAATTCCTCTTAAAGGAAACTTTGGTGACTTTGTCTTACTTTATGATGTGCCTCCAAGTACCTTGAAACCTCATCCTTAATAATGCGACATCCAACATCGTCCCAACTACTGAGGTCAGGCTAACTGGATTATAACTTCCTTTCTTGTGTGTCCCGCTCTTCGTAAAGAGGAGTGACATTTGCAATTTTTCAGTCCTGCAGAACCTTTCCAGAATCTAGTGATCCTTGACGGATCATTACGAATGCCTCCACAATCTCTTCAGCTAACTCTTTCAGAACCCTAGGGTGTAGTCCAAATGGTTCAGATGATTTGCTCTCCAAATGGTTTTTTAGTTACCTGCTGTTATGTTAAGCTTCCAAATCCTCTAATTTCCCACTAATTTTTACTATATTGTATGCCCTCCCTTTTGCTTTTATGCTATCTTTGACTTTCCTTGTCAGCCATGGTGACCTCACTGTCCCTTTAAAATACTTCTTCATCTTTGGGATGTATCTATCCTGTGCCTTCTGAATTATACCCAGAAACTCCAGCCTTTGCTTTACAGTCATCATCTCTGATTGTATCCCCTTCCAATTAACTCAGGCCAGCTCCTCCCCCATGCCTTTACTCCATTGTAATACTGTAATCGGAACATCTTCTCCCTCTCAAAACTACAAGGGGAATTCTATCATATTGTGATTACTGCTTCCTAAGGATTCCTTTGCCTTAAGTTCCCTAATCAAATCTGGTTCATTACACAACATCCAATCCAGAATTGCCTTTCCCCTAGTGGACTCAACCATTAGCTACTCTAAAAAGCTATCTTGTTGGCATTCTACATAGTGCAAATATAACCAGAATCAAAGTCAGGTTTATTATCACCAGGATGTGATGTGAAATTTGTTAATTTAGCAGCAGCAGTTCAATGCAATACATAATATAGAAGAGAAAAAAATAAATAAGAAAATCAATTACAGTATACGTATATTGAATAGATTAAAAAATGTGCAAAAACCAGAAATACTGTATATTATAAAAGGTGAGGTAGTGTCCAAGGGTTCAATGTCCATTTAGGAATCAAATGGCAGAGGGGAAGAAGCTGTTCCTGAATCGCTGAGTGTGTGCCTTCAGGCTTCTGTACCTCCTACCTGATAGTAACAATGAGAAAAGGGCATGCCCTGGGTGCTGGAGGTCCTTAACAATGGACGCTGCCTTTCTGAGACACCGCTCCCTGACAATATCCTGGGTACTTTGTTGGCTAGAACTCAAGATGGAGCTGACTAGATTTACAACCCTCTGCAGCTTCTTTCGGTCCTGTGCAGTAGCCCCTGTCCCCACCCCCCATACCAGACAGTGATGCAGCTTATCAGAATGCTCTCCACGGTATATCAATAGAAGTTTTTGAGTGTATTTGTTGCCATCTCAAATCTCTTCAAACTCCTAATGAAGTATAGACGCTGCCTTGCCTTCTTTATAACCACACCAATATGTTGGGACCAGGCTAGATCCTCAGATATCTTGACACCCAGGAACTTGAAACTGCTCACTCTCTCCACTTCTGATCTCTCTATGAGGATTGGTATGTGTTCCTTTGTCTTACCCTTCCTGAAGTCCACAATCAGCTCTTTCATCTTACTGACATTGAGTGCCAGGTTGTTGCTGTGGCACCACTCCACTAGTTGGCATATCTCACTCCTGTACGCCCTCTTGTCACCATCTGAGATTCTACCAACAATGGTTGTCTCATCAGCAAATTTATAGATGGTATTTGAGCTATGCCTAGCCACAGTCATGTGTACATAGAGAGTAGAGCAGTGGGCTAAGCACGCACCCCAGGGTGCGCCAGTGTTGATCGTCAGCGAGGAGGATCTGTTATCACCAATCTGCACAGATTATAGTCTTCCGGTTAGGAAGTCAAGAATCTAATTGCAGAGAGAGGTACAGTGGCTTAAGTTTTGCAACTTCTCGATCAGGATTGTGGGAATGATGGTATTAAATGCTGAGCTATAGTCAATTAACAGCGTCCTGATGTAGGAAAACAGATGCTCCCTGTTACTATTGATGATGAGGACATGGATGTGTTGAGGACCTATAAGTACCTGGGGGTGCATCTGGATGACAGACTTGAGTGGAGCATCAACACAGAGGCTGCATTCAATAAGGGCCAGAATCACCTCTACTTCCTGAGTAGACTGAGATCCTTTGGAGTATGCAGGCCTCCCCTTCATATAATCTACCAGTCTATTGTCCCCAGTATAATCTTCCATGCAGTGGTGTGCTGGGGCAATGGCATCAACATGGTTGATGCCAACAGGCTCAATAAATTGATTAGAAAGGCTAGCTCTGTTATAGGAGTCAAACTGGACACACTGGAGTCCGTGAAGAACAGAGGATCCTACGCAAAATCCTGGCAATTCTGGACAATGTTTCTCAGCCAATGCATGCTACCTTGGCTGAACAGAGGAGCACTTTTAGTAATAGACTAAGACAACTTTACTGCTTCAAAGAGTGCTATATAAGATCATTCTTACCCTTGGCCATTAAGGTCCATAATGAGTCAACTTATAGCCAGGGGGAGTGATGACCCGCTCTTGTTAGATAGTTTGAAGTAATTTGTTTTTTATTCTTTCTTACTTCTCTTCTAATATTTGTATGTCTGTGCACTTGTAATGCTACTGTGACACTGTAATTTCCTTTGGAATTAATAAAGTATCTCTTTATTTATCTACCTATAACTATATTGTCACATTACTATTTGACAATTACTCAAAAGTATTTCATTAGTTTTAAGATGCACTGAGAAGCCTAGATGTTGAGAAACGTGCTACATATGTAAACGCACATTCTTCTGTATCTTAGGGCTGAGTTTATGTATGATAGATTCTCCTCCAATATGAGTCACAAAAACCTCACCTTGATATTAGATGTGTCCTTTGATGAGCGGTAGCATAACAGACAAATTTTAAAAGGACAAGTTTATACTGCTCTAAATACACCCAGCTTGAAGGGACTATTATTCTATTGCAGATTGTCGGCTTATTTACATAATTACTATGTGCAACTAGTACTAACTGTGCAGTACAATGGCTTTTCACCTCTGCAGACAGCTCATTATCATGAGTGGATGTATCTTAAAGCTTCCCTGCAGCCATTTCCTTAACTGATCAAGATCTACTTGTAATTTTTTGTATTTGGCTTCACTATCAACAAGATCACCCTAATTTATTGCTAATCTGCCATGTACATTCACATTCAAATTATTTAAAGTTCAAAGTTAATTTATAATCAAAATACACATTTTCAACCATAAAATTCATTTTCTTGTGGGCATACTTAATAAATCCATAATAGAATCAATGAAAGACCAACAAACTTGAGCATTTAACCAGTGTGCAAAGGACAACAAACTGTGTGAATCAAAAACAAAGAACTAATAATAATAAATAAATGAGCAATAAATATCGAGAACATGAAATGAAGAGTCCTTGAAGGCGAGTCCATAGGTTGTGGGAACAATTCAATGATGGGCAAGTGAAGTTAAGTAAAGTTATCCCCTTTGGTTCAAGAGCCTGATGGTTGAGGGTTAATAAACATTCTTGAACCTGGTGGTGTAAGTCCTGAAGCTCCTGCACCTCCTCTCTGATGGTAGAAGTGAGAAGAGTGCATGTCCTGGGTGGTTATTCATTACATAAATAATGAATAACGGAGGTCCCAACACCACTAGTCACAGGATTCCAGTTGGAGAATTGTTCATCAACCATCACTCTCTGTTTCCTATCATCAAATCAATTCTCAATACACCTCAGTAGTTTCTCCTCAGTCCAAGGGACCTCATCTTACAGATCAGTCAGGCATGCAGGACCTTGTCAAAGGCCCTCCTAAAGTCCATGTAGACAATATCTACTGCCCTACCTTTAAAGGAGGGTGAAGTGCCATAAGGACCATCATCTAGTAGCACTCACATCTATGGTGATGAAGTGCTTTGAGAGATTGGTTATGGCTAGAACTCCTGTCTCAACAAGGACTTGGACCCACTGCAATTTGCCTTTCACCACAATATGTCTATGACAGATGCTATCTCATTGGATCTTCAGGTGTCCTTGGATCATCTGGACAATACAAATACCCATGTCAAGATGCTGTTTATTGAATACACCTTAGTGTTTAATACAATCATTTCTACGGTTCTGATTGAACAGCTCCAAAACACAGGCCTCTGTACCTCCCTCTGCAACTAGATCCTCAACTTCCTAACTGGTAGACCACAATCTGTGGAGATCGGAAATAACATCTCCACCTCATAGACAATCAACACTTGTGCACTTCAGGGATGTGTGCTTAGCCCACCGTTCTAGTCTCTCTACACTCATGACTGTGTGGCTAGGCACAGCTGAAATGCCATCTATACATTTGCTTCCAACACAACTACCGTTGACAGAATTTCAGATGTTGATGAAAGGGCATTCAGGAGCAGATATATCAGCCAGCTGAGTGGTGTAGCAGCAACAACCTTACTCTCAACTTCAGTAAGACTGAAGAACTGATTATGGACCTCAGAAAGGGTAAGACACACACCAGTCCTCATAGAAGGTTCAGAAGTAGAAAGAGTGAGCAATTTCAAGTTACTGGGTTTCAATATCTCTGAGGATCTATCCTGAACCCAATATATTGATGCAGCTACAAAGAAGGCATGACAGTAGTTATATTTCATTCAGAGTTTAAGGAGATTTAAGGAGACTTGCAAATATCTATTGATGTGCCGTGGAGAGCATTCTAACTAGCTGCATCACCATGTAGTATGGGAGTCTACTACATACTATTGAAATAAGCTGCAGAGAGTTGTAAACTTAGTCAGCTCCATCATAGGCACTAGGCTCCGTAGTATTCAGGACAGCTTCAAGGAGAGATGCCTCAAAAAGGTGGCATCCATCCTTAAGGACCTCATCATCCGGGACATGCCCTGTTCTCATTGCTACCATCAGGAAAGAGGTACGATGATTCAGGAACAGCTTCTACCCCTCTGTCATCTGATTTCTGAATGGACATTAAACTCATGTATACTACCCCACTACTTTTAAAAAATTTTTGCATTACTTATTTAACTATTTAGTATATATACATTTACTGTAATTCACATTTCTTGTTCTATTATTATGTATAGCATTGTACTGCTGCACCAAAGACAACAAATTTCCCACATATACCGGTGATATTAAACCTAATTCTGACTCTATCCCCTTAGTTACTGCTTCAAAAAAACTCCAAAAGATTAATCAGACATGCCTTAACCATGAACAAAACCATGCTATTACTGATCAAGCCTTGACTATCCAAGTGACGTTAGATCTTGTCCCTCAGAATTCCTTCTAGTAACTTCACTATAAATGAGTCGGGTACATTGGCCTGTGGTTCCCTGGCCTAGCCTTGCTATGCCTTTTGAACAATGACATAATATTGGTCACCCTCCAGTCCCCTGGAATTTCACCAGTAGCTAACAATGAAGGAAATATCTCTACAAGGGCTTTCACGATTTCTTCCCCGGTCTCCTTTATGGTCTGAGCCTGGTCAGGTCATGTGGATTTATCCACCTTATTGTGCTACAAGGCTGGAAATAGAAATTCCTCATAATTTACATCTAATTCAAGACCTCACTACTTATTAACCTCATTTCTTTGGCATCCTTGATTCTCCTTTTGGTGAACACTGAGGAGAAATAGACATTAAAAATCTTGGCCATCTTCTGTGGCTCCACACACAGGCAGCCCTGATGGTCTTTGAGAGGACCTAGTCTGTCTCTCCTTAGTCATGCTTTTATTTTAATGTAACTGAAAAACCTCTTGTGATTATATTTAACCCAACCTGCCAAATCCATATCATATTTTTTGCCCACCTGAATTCCCCTTTAAGCCTACTCTTAAAATTTTCATATTTGTCAGATGATTCATGAGAACCCTGCTGTCTAAACACAATATGCACTTCCTTCTTTTTCCTTACCAGAGTCTTGATAACACTTGTCAGCCAGGCCTCACTGAACTTGATTTCTCTATCAATCATCCAAACAGGAACATGTTGCCACTGGACTCTTGATATGACCTTTTTAAAAGCCTCCTCTTTGCCAGCTGTTCCTTTGCCTTTGAATACATTGGTCCAGTTGACCCCAACTAGATTGTGTCCTTAATATCCTGCTTCAGTTCAGGACTTGAACCTGTGAACATTGTATTTTTCCCATAATTTTTTAAAGCTAACTCTGGAACAAGTACTTAAAACCAGCTGCTACTTCTTAAACAGGAGGTACTCCATTTCATACTGGGGGATTCTAAATGTGACCTGGAAGACATCGCCAAACAGCAGAACATAGGAGAGAGATGACTTTCTTTGAGGTTGCACTCCATGTCCTAAAAGAAAAAAAATGAAAAGTGAGTATCCTGCATATATGGGGTTCCAGCATTTTTCCAGACATACATTGCAAAAGGCAGTGGGAGTAGATTGCTGAAGCAGAGAATGTAAGAAATCAAACTCTGAGGATGACAAAAGTTCAATGTTTTTTTTTCCATGCTGGAGGCCCATTTACAATCGTGTTCACCTGGGGTCCATGTTAGGCAAATTGCTATTTGTTACTTATGTCAATGATTTGGCTGAGAATCCACAACGCATGAATAGTAATGAATAAACTTGGCGTGGGCTTCCAGCCAGGCACAGGTATTGATTATAACCAATGTTTCAATGACAAATTCTGCCATCTTCATCAGGGATCATGCCTGGGCATATCTAGTCCGTTGGTATGTACATCTCCCTAGTCCATCCCTCCTGATTGGTTTGCCCTCATCCAGTCAGGTTTCTGCTCTCCCACCTTGTTTACAATTGAATTCCATTTCTTATTTAGAGTAAGACTTTTGTCTTTGTCAAAATTCTTTTCCTCCAGTTTTATTTCAATGGCTTCCTTTACCAGGCAGTCCCAAAAGCCATTGTTTTGTGCTGTCAAAGTCAATCCTATGGCCATTGTGAATGCAGTGTTCTGCTACTGCTGATTTCTCCAGGTAACCCAAACAGATACACCTCCTGTGCTCCTTGATGCAGGTATCCACCGTGCGTCCTGTCTGACCGATACACGCTGCTCTGCATTCACTGGGAATCCTGTAAGCACCAGCCGACCTGAGTCCCAGGTCATCAGGTCAAAGATCATTCTTATTGAAGATGGCAGAATTTGTCATTGAAACACAAGTTATAATTGATACTTGTGCCCAGCTGGAAGCTTGAGAAGAGTTTATTCATCATATATGGCGGGAAAGCACTAAATCCTTTATCGCATAGTTAGTAAGTTTACAGCTATTACTAATATAGGTGATGCTATTGACAGTGAAGATGGCTATCAGGATTTACAGAGGCATGTTGATCAGCTGGGAAAGTGGGCCTAGGAACGGTAGATGAAATTTACTTTGGTTAAGTGGGAAGTATTTGGACAAATTCATGGATGAGAAAGGCTAATGGGATATGGGCTAAATGTGGGCACATAGAATTAGTTTAGAAGGAAATCTTGGTTGGCATGGACAAGTTGGGTTGAAGAGCCCTTTTCCATGCTCTGTGTCTCTATCAGATATGGTAAAATCAGGAATGCAACTATGAATACCCCAACATTTACCACTTATCAAGTAAAATTGCTATTGATCAGGAACTGTCCCAAATGCTCATAAGCACTCTAATGACATCATACATATGCCCCTTTCTTTGGAGGTCAAAGCGGTGCACGATCAGAAGCAGCACCAGTTCAATGGTATGAGGTAGATGCAATCACATCATCTTCTAACAGAAATGATACAAAATGCCATCAATGTATTGGCCATTGCTAGTTGGTGGTTTGGAGGTTCAAATGACTGAAGATCGCTGTTGTTGTCATTTTCAAATGTTTCCAATTTATGAAGCCAATGATGTGAGCAGTGGACCTCTTACTTTCCATATTGTGAAAATTAAACCACTACTTATTTGTTTATCTCAAGAAAAACAACATGGCTGGGTAATCCTAGAAGATCTCGAGGATGAAGAAGATGAAAATGTTCCTAAACCCATGTCAACTCTCTCCCTTAACAGTTTGGATACTGACAATATATATAATTAGAGGCAGGATCTGTACAACAATCAGCAGATATGAATGAGGAGCAAAGGTGGCAGCTCCCTAAGGGTAAAATTTCACTTGTGTCTGTGAGTATTCTTTTTTAAAATAAGATTGCTGATTCCCACATTGGTTCAACAAGAACTGCAGACAGGATGTGCCAGAGAAATGTCATTTCCTTTGTATGGCTCTTCCTGATCAGGATTAGAGTTTTCTTGGTTCTACAATGTCACACTGGCAGCATTCTTGCTGTTAGCTGTGAGATTAAGTCCAGACTAATTCAACTCCTGTTATGTATTCTTCAGCCAGTTGTTCAAGATTGTATTACTGGCTATCTCCATTCTCTCCCACTGAAATTCAAATGCTTTCCATCAACCCAGGCTGGAATTATTGGAATAGCATTGCTTACACAGACAAAGGTATTAGGAAAGCAGACACTAAAAGGATGCATAAAGGTGATATTTTTATTCAATGTAACATGCTAACATGTAAAATTTTATCTTGAAAATTTTATCCTCTGTTGGCTTTTGTGTCAGATGGACACTCTAATAGCTACAGAATGATCTGCATCCAGTATTGCCATTTTGAACAATGGATATGCCGCAAGTCTTAAAAAGCTATATGCTTGTGAAAGAAAAATAAAATTTAGGCAGTTCTTCCTGATTAGAGCACTACGATAACTTTTTATGTGATATGGATGACTGTGAAATATTGGAAATATTTCCAACCTAACCAAGAAATTTATGGCTTTAGCATCAACAGCCACTGGTACAGAAGCCCACTCACTACTTTGAAATTGCAGTTGTGATTGAAAAAGGTGTCATGTGTCAAGCACAGCCATCTCTTACCACAATTCTACACAGGGGTTTGGGTGAGAGAATTTCTCCTTGAAAACCTTTTACTGAACTGACATTCTTGTGAAAGACCTTTCTTCTATTGCAGCTTTTCCTATTCCATGTGCACTCATTCTCCCAGTCACGCCGTATTTAACAGTGAACGTTGAATATTTCCCAATGGGAACAATTAGTTTTCTCAGAAGCCTTTAAGTCAGGACAGACTAATTTAACACCTGACATACTATTCCCCATGTAATTTAATAACTAAAGAATTCTAGAAACATTAATCACTGTTTGCATTTGTAGAGGTAATCAGGAATTAATTAATTCTTAAAAGTAGATGATGATCTCTTTAAATAGTTAGGGGGTGTTTTTTTCTGCTATTAAATATATCTGTTCAACTAAGTGAATTTGAAAGGCAGCATTAATTTGAAAGCAACACACATCAAAGTTGCTGGTGAACGCAGCAGGCCAGGCAGCATCTATAGGAAGAATATTAATAAGAATATTAATTTGAAACACTGATTTCCAAAATGACCCTCTTCATATCAGATCAGCATAGCAATATCTTTTAACATCACAATTGTATATTTTAACTGATTGTTATGTGTGCATGAAGTACTACCCTCACCAATATTGCAGTCAGTGTTACTTGTGTGTATATTGAATGCACTGGTGACTGTGGTACCGAAAGATCAAATGATTCAGTTTGAAATTATTTTCTGGGAACTCAGTGAAAATTGTAATAGGCTAAATTCACGCTCTTTATGAAGGTACTTCTTATGCACTTCATTCTTTAGTATAGTTCAAATTTGATGATCCTCTCAACTACGATTTCTCAATCAAAGGCAACAGTGTTTCTCTTTTGAATAGCTGCTGTACATCTTGTTTAGAGCTAACATGACATTTACAAATTAGCAATAACTATTAAAAAAAGGGCTTCAGATAAAGCAGAGTCAGATAGGTAGGAAAAATGCTCATCGCCACAATCTGACAATCATGAAGTGATCCTTGAACAACACTCTCCTTTAGATACAACACTGAGCCACGTCATCTGCAGAAATTCTCTGATGACTCAGCAATAGTTGGGTGTATAAGGTAGGTCAGGAGAATGCAGACATCTCACCCTGCAAAAACTCATTTCAGGTAGGTAGCACCATCAATTTGCGGGAGCCTCCCGGAACTTCCGGGAGAGGTGGGATGTCTGCAATAGAGTAGCTCCTTAGCAGCTCGCCAGCTAGTTTAAATAACATTAGCTATGCTAATGAACGAATGACACCTGTTAAACTCACCTCAGTGTGTCTTTTACAGTCTTAACCCACCATGGGCAATAGAAAAGTCTCTATTGCAAACAGTGCAGCGAGCAACACTGTCATTTTTTTTGACCCCTATTAGGCAGGGGTACGCTTTAGTATAGTCTGGGGTGACGTACGTTTTATATTTTCTTTTTTTTGGAACACTCTGCCACTCTGACTTTTTTTGGAACTCTCTCGCGCACGCGCTCTCTCGCTCGTGGTCACTCTCGCGCTTGCTTTCTTGCTCTTGCGCTCGCTCTCAAAAAAATCAATTTCTGGGACATCGTATATAATTTGCGGGCATCAGAGAGCCACTATTAATATGCGGGAGACTCCTGGAACTTTTGGGAGAGGTGGGATGTCTGAGAATGAATACAAGGCCCTGGTGGAAGACTTTGTCAAATGGTGCAAGCTGCATCATCTGCATCAGCATGGAAAAGGAGATGGTGATGGACTTTGGGAAGACTGAGGCTGCACTGCTCACTGTTACTATTGATGTTGAGGATGTGGATGTGGTGAGGACCTACAAGTACCTGGGGGTACACCTGGATGACAGACTTGAGTGGATCACCAACACAGTGGCTGTGTACAAGAAGAGCCAGAGTCGCTTCTACTTCCTGAGGAGACTGAAGTCCCTTGGAGTATGCAAACGCAAACCTCTCCTTCACATATCCTACCAGTCTGTTGTCACCAGTACAATCTTCTAGACAGTGGTGCACTGGGGCAATGGCATCAACATGGGTGATGCCAACAGGCTCAATAAACTGATTAGAATTTCTGGCTCTATTATCGGAGTCAAACTGGACACACTGAGGGCCGTGGTAGAACAAAAGACCCTACACAAAATCCTCGCAATTCTGGACAATGTTTCTCACTCTCTGCATGTCACCTTGGCATGTCACAAAGGAGCAACTTTAGTAATAGAATGAGACAACTGCACTGCTCCAAAGAGAACTATATGAGGTCAGTCTTGCCCTCGGCCATTAGGTTCTATAATTAGACAAACTATAGCCATGGAAATGATGACCCTCTCCTGTTTCGGCTGCTTGAGGGTACTTATTTTTTATTCTTTCTTACTTCTCTTCTAATATTTATATATTTGTGCACTTGTAATGCTATGGTGACACCATAATTTTTTTTTGGAATCAATAAAGTATCTATCTATCTGTCAATCTGCCTAGGATCAAAAGCCCATTCCACCAATCCCAATATTGGATTCCAAAGGCCATTCTCACTTTCTGGAATTTAAAAACAAAGAGATCATCCTACAGAACTAAAAGGCAATACTGATGCCCAAAACACAAAACCTAATGGCCATTCTCATTCTACCTATGAATGATTCTGTTTCCCCTCAGAATCCAATGGCCATTCTGATCTTACTCCTAAAATTCAATTGTCAATCTCATTTTCCAAACATCCAATTACAATCAGATTCCAACTTGAAGAATACAATGGCCATCCTGACAGCAAATCCAGCATTCTTCGGCTATTTTCACTCCATTTTCCAGAATCCAATGCTGATAGAGCTGCCAATATGGGGAATCAAATGGACATTCTCAGCTCACCTTCCTTACCTGCATGGTAAAGTCAGACATCCCACCTCTCCCGGAAGTTCCGGGAGCCTCCTGCATATTAATAATGGCTCCCTGATGCCCGCAAATTATATCCAATATCAAGGAAATCAATTTTTTTGAGAGCGAGCGAGCGAGAGAAAGTGCGAGAGTGATCACGAGCGAGAGCAAGAGCAAGCAAGCGAGAGCGAGTGACCACGAGAGAGAGAGCGAGAGAGAGAGAGAGAGCGCGCCATGGCAAAGTGTTCCAAAAATAGAAAATATAAAAAGTACATCATCCCAGACTACCCTAAAGTGTACCCCTGCCTAATAGGGGTCAAAAATAATGACAGTGTTGCTCGCTGCGCTGTTTGCAACAGTGACTTTTCTATTGCCCATGGTGGGTTAAGGCTGTAAAAGACATGTTGAGGTGAGTTTAACGGGTGTCATTCATTCATTAGTATAGCTAATGTTATTTAAACTAGCTGGCTAGCTGCTAAGGAGCTAATCTATTGCAGACATCCCACCTCTCCCGGAAGTTCCGGGAGTCTCCCGCAAATTGATGGTGCTACCTCCCTGAAATGAGTTTTTGCAGGGTGGGATGTCTGTAAAATCAATCACACTTTCCACTTCTTGTGGCTCATTTCAAAATTATTTCATGTAAGAGTCAGAAGGTTGCACAAAAGTCCCAAAGCACAAAATCTTAGAATGGGTACAGGGTGAAGGTGAATAGCCTGAGGTCATAGTTGATATTGGTACTGCTTGGTGTGTTCATACTTGGATCTCCTCAACCCCGATCTCAGAGGGAGTATATAGGACAAACAGCTAAGATAAATTGAGGGCACCTCAAACAAGCAGGTTCAATGTTTCACTCCTAGGCAAGCATTCTTGGCGAGGTACTACAGTGGTGATCAAAAGTGGGTACCTGGAAAGATTAAGGACCGAACTGGACCACTTTCTTTCACAGTGAGATTGCATTTGATATCACCTGGGAACAACACATCGATCAGTTGACAAGCTCAGTCAATTATTTGAGAAAATTATCCAGAGCTGTCAGAATCACTTCTTGCAGTTCCAGAGTCAATCCTTAGAACCTCCAAGGAGGAGGCCCCAGAACCTGAGATTATTTCACAGCTATAAATTGCTCCTGCCAAACAGAGTGATGCCCACTTGTCAGGAAAGATGTTATCCTGCAATAGTTAGAAATCATCCACAGTGATAAATCTTTAATCCTGGATGGAGTAATTTAAAAAATTACTATGCTGTGTATTTCTATAGGTATTTGTGACAAATCGGGCTGCCTGTCTTTGGACTCGCTCGATGGAAGTAGAGTTTTTGTTTGCGTATGGGTCCCATGCAGCAAATGCATATTCCAAATGTGCTGTGTATTTCTGTTGTATTACATAGTATACTATATACATATACTGTAAAACTAGAGAGCAATACATTACACATTTGAGTTGAGATGCATTCTCTATTGAGTTGCAGTTCATAGCTAGGCAGGGAGGAGTGAAGTGTATTTTATATTTCAACAATATTTGAGTAATATTGTAGATATGTAGTTTGATTAAGCATTCCTTGTTTACATAATTCATTGTTGGTTATATGTAAGAAGAACGTGAATGGCATACGTTACTACACCATGACATATGTGAGCGCTTCACTGAAGTAAAATGAAGTCGACATGTTTACCCAGTCTCCTGTGTTTTTCTTTGGACTAATTTCTGGAGTTATAAAGCACAACTGCACTTGAATATTTTGTACATTTCTGGTTACTACACTATAGGAAGAAAGTAATTGTGCTGAAGAGAATTCATAGGGGACCCTTGAAGAAACCAAATATATCAGGTATCTTGGTATCAAAATCCAGAATGATGTACGCTGGAATAGTCAGACGCAACATGCAACAGTGAATGCAACAGGAGTCCTAAATTTTTTGAGACGCAATTTTCATCATTGTTCAGCTTTAGTTAAGGAGAAGTTGTGCCTCACCATTGTCAGGCCACATTTGGAATATGCATTTGCTGCATGGGACCCATACGCAAACAAAAACTCTACTTCCATCGAGCGAGTCCAAAGACAGGCAGCCCGATTTGTCACAAATACCTATGAGAGAGAAGCGAGTGTTACTGAACTTTTAAATTCATTAAATTGGAACTCTCTCCAAGATAGACGTGAAGCACACTGCCTGGCCTGTTTTTACAAAATGTTAAATGGTCAACTCGACATAGGCTACCAATCCCACATCAAACCCAAACCTATTAGGAGAAGACGAGGGCCTTCAACTCAATTTGAAATACTAACTACCAAGTCAGATGTGTACAGCAATTCATTTTCCCCCCACACAATTAAAGCATGGAATAATCTTAATCCTAACACAGTCACACAACCAAACGCAATTAAATTTAAGGCAGCTTTTCTTCTTCAAAAATCTCCTTCTTCAGCTCACCCCGTCACCTCCAGTTTAAATTCCATGCGGAATATTTTGGAGAATCAAGAACCAAGACTACGGCCTGGATTGGAAAACTTTAGTTATGGGAGAGATTGCAAGCACTGGGTTTGTTTTCTCTGGCACAAAGGAGGCTAAGTCTTTTTTTTCCCCATGGGAAGGGCATTTAAAAGGCACAAGTTTAAGGTGAGAGGAAGTAGTTTTAAAGGGAACTTGTGGAGAACTTTTGTTTTTCACATAAATACAAGTTGAAATCAGGAATCCACTGCCAGAGGAGATGGTGTCATCAGATTTTGTCACTACACTTGAGAAGAAACATTTGAGCAGGCACTCAAAGGTTACAATTCAATATGGACAAATGGATTGCGGGTGTAGATGGATTTTTTAAAAAAGTCACAGTGTTTGTCTCCTACAACTCTATGATATTGCAGTTAACTCAGATAATACAAGACTGCATTTTTGACTAAGCGTGAGGTTCAAACAGTAACTTAACATTAACGTACATTACTTAATTTACGGTAGTGGCGTTCTAATGTGGACTGCAAACGACTTGGTATCTCTACCAATTCCTCAGTACATCGGCTCATCAGCAACCGCTAACGCCGCCGCCCGGAGATTTGAACGGGGGCTGACGGGAAGGGCAGGCGCCATCTTGAGAGAGGCGGTTGGAAACCAAGGAGACGGCGGGTGCGCGTGCTGGTCTGGAGCGCGAGCGCGACCGCGACTGTCCCCGCGAGCGCTGGGGTGCAGTACAGTACTGGGTAGCTTTCTCAACCAGCACCGGGTGAGAGTCGGAGCATTTTAACGACCTCTGCGACGGGGTTCTTTGTTGGAGCAAGGTGGGAGGCGACGAGCAGGGAGCTGCGGTATGGGGGTTTGTGGTGGGGGGGGTGGGGAGGGAGGGAGATTTTTCGTCTCACCTCTGATCGTGGGGAGCAGCGTCCGCCCGCGTCAGTGCGGGCAGAGGACTCTGCTGATGTCGGCAAGATACCTGGTTATGCCCGCTGGCGTTGCCTGATGTTTGGATGTGGTGGAATGATCCACTTTGCAGCCTGTCCCTACTACCCCCTCCCCGCCCATATCTCGGCTTCCATTTCTCCGCTACAGCTGTCGTATCCCCTCTGCGCCTCCCTCCACCAAAACTCAACCAGAGCACCTCTCGATATCCCCCATAGGGCATCTAGCTTGGTCCATATCTAATCCGGAGCCTCTCTCGTCCTTTTGAGATCAGGTGAGAGGATCTCCTTTGACCCCATCTAAAAGTGAAGTTGGTTCCTCTCTGGACTGCAGGGGATTGAGTGACATGTAATAAGTAGATTGGTTTTGTAAGTTTCAAGACACCAGTTGTCCTTTTCTGTCCTCAAAAGAATCTTTCATTTGGTGGTCAGCCAAGCCTCAAACTTTTTTAGTTAGGTTCTCATTCTTTATTGTTTTAACAGTATGTTTGCTGCCCAAGCTGCTGCATTTAGAGTTTTTTCATATCCATCTTCACTTCTCTTGTTGTGCTTGAATTGACTTTGAATTCATCTATTTTAACAACCTTTCTTTATTTTAAAATCTTGAAACATGCTTTATCATGTAATTTTGCAATTACTGAAATTAAAAATATTATACTATAAGGGGCTATCCATGCTAATACATTTCTGTGTGTACAACTGGTTATCTTACTTGGGTGAGAAAGATGGCATCCTAGACCCTGTTCAATTTGGTTGGGAGCCTTGGTTTTTTGATAAAATGCTTGTGGGTAAAACAGAATTGAAGTTGAGGGCAAAGACAAAATTACCTGATCATATGAATACAATTTCACTTCCAAACTTAATATCCATGTAGTGCTTGGATAACTATGTTATAAAAGATTTTATTTTGACATAATGGAAGGATTTACATTAATCCAATGTATGGGATCAATTTAAGGCAATGAGTTGGGGTCAGAGGCCAAAGGTCAGGTATAAGTGATTTTATAGTTGTGTTGACAAATCTGTTTAATTTTTTTCATATTACAGAATTGGGACAGATTAATGTCCTCTTCCTCCTCTTTATTCTGAGTCAATTTTGTTCAATTTTGGGTTTTGATGAGGCCACTTTGGGTTCTACAAACTTGAGTATACACTGGAATTTTTGGGGTGAGTGGTTAATTTTAGAAATGTCACATTGTTTATGCTGATGTGCTTCTACTGTACATAGTTCCAATGAAGTGACTTGATCACAGTGTTACTGTGTGTCAACTGCCAAAAATGTCAACGCATTATTGGGATGTTGCACCCTTTGAAAGGGGTTTTGAGAACATTTTAAGTTGCTTTCTCTGTCCACCTAGCAATCTCTTGCTATGCCTCAGCATGTGAGTGATGAGGCATGCTCAGTGGAGCCATTTTTCTGTGATCAAAGTCCATAGGATATGAGCAGAATATCTTATCCTATTTGGCCCTTAAAGTCTGCTCTGCCTTTTGATTATGGCTGATTTTGTTTGCCTCTCAACCCTATTCTCCTGTCATCTTCCCACAATCTTTGATGCCCTTACTAATCAAGAACCTATCAACCTCTGCCTTAAATATACCCATTGACCGCCTCCACAACTATCTATGGCAATGAATTCCACAGATTCATCATCCTCTGGCTAAACAAATTTCTCCTCATCTGATTTTGAGGCTGTGTCCTCTGGTCCTAGATTCTCCCATTATTGTAAACATCCTCTGCATGTCCACTCTACTTAAGCCTTACATTATTCAAATTCCAAGTAAATTAAAATAATTTTCAATGAGATCTCCCCCTTCATCGTCTAAAATCTAGCAAATAGAGGCCCAGACCCATCCAAACAGTCCCACGTTAATTCTTTGATTTCAGAATCATTCTCATAAACCACCTCTGGACCCCCTCCAATGCCAGCACATCATTTCTGAGAAATTGGAGAGCAGTTCAAAACTGCCAACAATACTCTTATATGTTCTGACCAATGCCTTACGAAGTATCAGTAAGTCAAAGTGTTGATGTTGTGGAATTTGGCTTGAAAGAAATTTTTGATTCCCTTCCCCTATCTGTAAATTTGAAAGGTTTTGCAGATACACCATTGGTGGGATCTCTGCAGTTGCTTGAGATGTTTTCAGCAAGATGGATATCACTACCGCTTGGTAGACTGTGAACTTTATGCTGACTGTGAAACTTTTTTCAATAATTGCTTTATTAGACCATAAGACAGGAGCTGAATTAGGCCATTTGGCACATTATGTCTGCTGCGCCATTCCATCAGGTTTGGTTTATTATCCCTCTCAACCCCATTCTCCTGCTTTCACCCTGTAACCTTTGATGCCCTAATTAACCAGAAGCTATCACCTCTGCCTTAAATATACTGAGTGACGTGGACTGCACAGCCATCTGTGGGAATGAATTGCATAGATTCACTAGCTGCTAGCTAAATATATTTTTCCTCATCTCTATTCTAAATGGACATCCCTCAATTCTGAGGCTGTGCCCTTTTAGTTTGAGGCTATAGGAAACATTTTCCCCACATACACTTTATTCATGTTTTTCAATATCTGATACAGTGGCATGCAAAAGTTTGGGCACCCCAGTCAAAATTTCTGTTACTGTGAATAGCTAAGTGAGTAAAAGATGACCGGATTTCCAAAAGGCATAAAGTTAAAGATAACACATTTCTTTAATATTTTAAGCAAGAAAACTTTTTTATTTCCATCTTTTACAGTTTCAAATAATGAAAAAGGACAAGGGCCCGAAGCAAAAGTTTGGGCACCCTGCATGGTCAGTATTTAGTAACACTCCCTTTGGCAAGTATCACAGTTTAAAAACGCTTTCTGTAGCCAGCGATGTCTTTCAATTTTTGTTTGGGGGATTTTCGCCCATTCTTCCTTGCAAAAGGCTTCTAGTTCTGTGAGATTCTTGGGCCGTCTTGCATGCACTGCTCTTTTAGAAACATAGAAAATAGGTGCAGGAGTAGGCCATTCGGCCCTTCGAGCCTGCACCGCCATTCAGTATGATCATGGCTGATCATCCAACTCAGAACCCTGTACCAGCCTTCCCTCCATACCCCCGATCCCTTTAGCCACAAGGGCCATATCTAACTCCCTCTTAAATATAGCCAATGAACTGGCCTCAACTGTTTCCTGTGGCAGAGAATTCCACAGATTCACCACTCTCTGTGTGAAGAAGTTTTTCCTAATCTCGGTCCTAAAAGGCTTCCCCTTTATCCTCAAACCGTGACCCCTCGTTCTGGACTTCCCCAACATCGGGGACAATCTTCCTGCATTTAGCCTGTCCAATCCCTTTCGGATTTTATATGTTTCAATCAGATCCCCCCTCAATCTTCTAAATTCCAACGAGTATAAGAGTTTGAGGTCAATCCACAGATTTTTGATGATGTTTAGGTCGGGGGATATGAAGGCCATGGCAAAACCTTCAGCTTGTGCCTCTTGAGGTAGTCCATTGTGGATTTTGAGGTAGTCCATTGTGGATTTTGAGGTAGTCCATTGTGGATTTTGAGGTGTGTTTAGGATCATTATCCTGTTGTAGAAGCCATCCTCTTTTCATCTTCAGCTTTTTTTTTACAGATGGTGTGATGTTTGCTTTCAGAATTTGCTGGTATTTAATTGAATTCATTCTTCCCTCTACCAGTAAATGTTCCCGTGCCACTGGCTGCAACACAAGCCCAAAGCATGATCGATCCACCCCTGTGCCTAACAGTTGGAGAGGTGTTCTTTTCATGAAATTCTGCACCCCTTTTTCTCCAAACATACCTTTGCTCATTGTGGCCAAAAAGTTCTATTTTAACTTCATCAGTCCACAGGACTTGTTTCCAAAATGCATCAGGCTTGTTTAGATGTTCCTTTGCAAACTTCTGACGCTGAATTTTGTGGTGAGGACGCAGGAAAGGTTTTCTTCTGATGATTATTCCATGAAGGTCATATTTGTGCAGGTGTCGCTGCACAGTAGAACAGTGCACCACCACTCCAGAGTCTGCTAAATCTTCCTGAAGGTCTTTTGCAGTTAAACGGGGGTTTTGATTTGCCTTTCTAGCAATCCTACGAGCAGTTCTCTCTGAAAGTTTTCTTGGTCTTGCAGACCTTCATTTGACCTCCACCGTTCCTGTTAACTGCTATTTCTTAATTACATTATGAACTGAGGAAACGGCTACCTGAAAATGCTTTGCTATCTTCTTATAGCCTTCTCCTGCTTTGTGGGCATCATTTATTTTAATTTTCAGAGTGCTAG